>NC_133324.1:955763656-955981156 GCF_042186555.1 Aquarana catesbeiana
GAAAGAAGAAGCATTTAAATAAAGGAATTGTCAAAAACTGTCTCTTGTCATTTTTAACATTTTTGACAGTTTTTTTAGTGAAATGGTAGGGGTAAGTAACCCCTTACCATTTCACACAGGGGGGGGGGGGGGCCGGGATCTGGGGGTCCCCTTGGTAAAGGGGGCTTCCAGATTCCGATAAGCCCCCCGCCCGCAGACCCCCACAACCACCGGCCACGGTTGTGGGGATGAGGCCCTTGTCTTCATCAACATGGGGACAAGGTGCTTTGGGGGGCTACCCCAAAGCACCCTCCCAATGTTGAGGGCATGTGGCCTGGTACGGTTCAGGAGGGGGGGGGGGGCCGCACTCTCGTCCCCCCCTCTTTTCCTGCGGCCTGCCAGGTTGCGTGCTCGGATAAGGGGTCTGGTATGGATTTTTAGGGGGGACCCCACGCCGTTTTTTTTTTTTTTTTTTGGCGCGGGGTTCCCCTTAAAATCCATACCAGACCTGAAGGGTCTGGTATGGAATTTAGGGGGAACCCCACGTCAATTTTTTTTTTAAATTTTGGCTGGGGTTCCCCTTAATATCCATACCAGACCTGAAGGGCCTTGTATGGAATTTAGGGGGACTCCCACATCATTTTTTTTTTTTAATTTTGGTTCGGGGTTGCCCTGTGGGGAATTCCCATGCCGTTTTTATCAATGAACTTCTATGTGTATTGTCGGCAATGCAATAGCCGCGGTAGTTTTAAATGAGTTTTTTCCTTCAAAATGTCATTTTTGCTGTCAGACTGTTCTAAACACGGGAAACATGCGCCCCTTTACAGGCATACTATAGACACCCCCCCAGGTATGAAATTTAAAGGGATATTACACTTTTATTGTTTGACTTTAAGCATTATTAAAATCACTGCTCCTGAAAAAACGTCCGTTTTTAAAACTTTTTTTTTGCATTGATCCATGTCCCCTGGGGCAGGACCCAGGTCCCCAAACACTTTTATTGACAATAACTTGCATATTAGCCTTTAAAATTAGCACTTTTGATTATTCATGTTCGTGTCCCATAGACTTTAACGGTGTTCGCGTGTTCGAACGAATTTTTTTCCTGTTCGCATGTTCTGGTGCGAACCGAACAGGGGGGTGTTCGGCTCATCCCTAATGTTTAACCTTCCCCAAAAGGTTATTTTTTTTTTCTAATCAAGGGTCAACTTAATACTACATTATTGTAACAGCAAATAAAATGTTGGACATTATTATGTGGCAGCTCTCTACCAGAAAAAAACGCATCTAAAAACTTATCTTATGAGCTGGTAGAATGGAGGGGTATAAAGATGGATACTAAAAAGGTATTTGGGATAAGTATCAAATAAGTTCAGTACTATGCTAAAGTAAATGATCAGAACACACACCAAGTTTCAAAAATAATTAAACTAATTGTGAAATTGCTGCCAGCAACACCTCTAAAAACAAAATAAATCAAAAAGTATCTTAAAAAAAAAAAAAAATCACTGTGTACACAGTTTTTTATTTTTGGATGACCCTTCCACAGGTGGTGGCCTCAGCGGGGGGGGCATCGATAGTTTCAAAAAAAACTATTAGATAAGCACCTGAACGACCACAACATACAAGTATATATAATGTAATACTGACATATAATCACACACATAGGTTGGACTTGTTGAACTTGTGTCTTTTTTCAACTTCGCCTAATATGTAACTATGGCATAGCTCTATTGTGCATATCTGGACATGATCTAGAAACGCTGCTGTCTTCTCCGGGCCAAAGGCTCATTTAAAAAATGGTCTGTGAACAAATTAATCAAAATTTGACATTTTTTGGCAACCAAGGGTGTCACGTCCTCTGGACTAAAGAGAGTGACCTTCTGGCTTGTTGTCATTGTTCAGTTCAAAAGTCTGCATCTCTGATGGTATGGGAGGGCATTCGTGAATATGGAATGGGCAGGTTGCACATCTAGAAAAGGTACCATCAATGCTGAAAGATATCCAGGCTTTAGATCGTCCAATGCTCTCAACCAGAGGACGTCTTTTTTCAGGGAAGGCCTTGCATATAATTCAGCAGGACAATGCTAAACTGCATACTCGTATCTATGACAGCAGCATGGCTTCTAAGTAGAAGAGTCTGGGAGATTAACTTGTCTGATTTGCAGTTCAGACCTTTCACCAACTGAAAATATTTTGTGCATCTTGAAAACGAAAAATACAACAAACACAACCAAGGACTGTTGAGCAGTTACAATCCTATCAGACAAGAACGGAACAACATTTTTCTCTCCAAAACTCTAGCAACTGACCTCCTCAGATGTTTAGACAATGCTAATCCACCCCATACTGACTCTAGGACAAAAGCAAGGCTTTGTAGTTGAAGACTCCAGGTGCTCAACTGGCCTGCCTGCAGTCAAGACATTTCAATACTTGGCACAGCTTGAAAGAAAAAATCTGACAAAGACCACCCAGGATTGTTGAGCAGTTAGAATCCTATATCAAGCAAGAATGGGGCAACATTCCTCTCCAAAACTCCAGCAACTGGTCTCCTCAGTTCCCAGATGTTTACACAGTGTTGTTAAAATAAGAGGGGATGCTATACCGTGCCAAACATGGCTATTGTCCCAACTTTTATTAGACATGTCGCTGTCATCAATTTCAAAACATACCTTTTTTTTTTTTTTGTAAATGGTCCATATTCTGAGTTTATATAGGTTTTGCTTTTTTGCAATTGGAGTAGAAGCTCTTCATTATATAAAATCATAAAAAAAAAAATGTTTGGTTCCTTATTAGAAATTGACTTGCATATTCCATCATATATTATACATGAACCAAAAAAAAAAGGCAAAGAGTGCTGATCTGTGTGACAGCCATAGATAAAGTTCGAATCTCACAATCAGATATCAAGAGATGTCCTTTGTATTTCTCATAGTTGAACTTTCCCACATAGGAATCCCGGATTGGCCCAATGATCTCAAAAGTAAACCAAAGCCAGCTTGCAGCCGTAAAGGGAGCTCAATCTGAGGTAGGCTCCAAACGCTACAAAATTTGTAAACAATTAAGATCTCAAAACATCAATTTATTATTACCTCTCTGAGTGGGTCCCTCATAATAGAGAGATTGCTGACCGCCAATCATCTCCTCAAATTAGCTGGCACTGGCCAGGGTCCATTGGGTTTGTCCCCCTGCTGCTCTCCTAGATTTCCTTCAATGTGTTGGCTCTACGTCTTCGCCTGTGAGCGATTTCTTTGCTTTTTGTGTCAAAATATCATATATTGGCCAAGGTTTTTCACCTTTCTTTCTCTCCTTTTCACAATAAAAGGAAAAAATATGTTTCTGATTTGGATCAGGGATGATAATGTCATTTCTGCACAAGCAAAGGGGATGATGGGACAATTGAAGATCAATGTTACAGATTGTGGAAGATGAACTTTCTGTGGAGAAGAGTGAAAGCTGGAAAGTGCAACACGTGTACCTTTGACCAACGATGGTGAACGGTTAGAACGACTGTCAGGTGTATCAAAAAGGTATATAAAAACATAAAAAGCGGTCAGCACTAAAATGGTCAGCTTGCAATAGCTAAATATATAGTACCCAAAACAAAGGAAACCATGCAGTGCCTCAAAATATAGAATATTACAAACTTAAAGCATAAGCTATCAGTGCAACATCCATAATGCGCAAAAAAAAGCATAATATTCAAAAGATAATAAAAATAAATTGTTGTGAATAAAAGTCCAATGCAAGAGTCCAAAATATGTTATAAATACCAAAAAAGCAAGTGTCTTCCACCAGCTAATGAAAAAACCTTTCCACTGCACGTGAGCAACATAACTAAAATGTGCTCACCAACATTAAAAGTTGCCAGAGGAAAGCAGCATCATTCTCGCAATGGGGACACCCTGCAGTACTGCTTGTCACCACTGGGGACAGTCAGAGGGTTTGCTTGATACTGTACAAGTGTCCCCTGAAGACGTGCATTTGCATGAAACGTGTTGGGGCAGGAGTTACACGCTGACGTCTCGCCGCCATTCTTGGAACCTGCCGCTCTCTTTGTAAGTGCAATATCTGTCATGCCAATTGTTTTATTGGCATTTGGATTTAGCCTTTTATTGTTTTATGTGAAATTTATAGATTTTAATAAATATACTACACTATATGTGGTCGCCTGCTTGTGGCTCTGTGTGGTGAGCACTTTTTTCCCCCCCAGACAGTATATATTTTATACGTGTCAGTATTGTACATAAGCTTTATGAGTAATGTGGTTTGTGTGCCCCTCTAGGCAAATATAAATCTAGCCCCACACAAACATGGGCGTCTTCCCACCTTGGTAAGGAGCATGTATGCTTCAAATGCGCGCCCACTGGCCCCCCTTCACTTCTGGTGATGTCACAACTGACATGAGTACAATCGCTCTTGCGACCCAGAGATGTGGAATCCACAGGAGCAGCCGAGTACCCAGCGTCTTAACACACCGACATTGGTCTGGAAAGGCCCCACACACTTGATATACTGTACCTATTCATTTACTTTGTGATTTGCCAAATTTTAATAAACATTTATTCCACTAATTACTACACTCAGGAGGCAGCACTGCTGTGTCTTCCTGCGTAAAAGCTTTTGTAGATATTTAAAATCAGATGTGAACACCACAACTTCAATAAAATGGATTTGTCTTCTAAGCAAGGTAAGACATGAGTTCCATCCAAATCGCTTTCTTGAGAAAGATGATTGGTTTTTTTTTTTGCTTTTTATTATACCAATTCCCTCTATTAGCTATCATTGAGTAATCCATAAGAATGTAAAATGGAACAGAAGGAGGGGCGGTGGGAAAATTGATCAGAGATTTAACTATGAAGACCGTTTTGGAGGACTCTACTTGGAGAACTTACACCCTTGTAGATTAGAATGAAGGAGGAAGTCCTTCATGATTAATCAGCCATTGTGTTTTCCCCTAGCATTGGTAAGATTTTATCCAATATTTACTTATTAGCAGGTCTTATAGTATTCTAACTTTTTCTGATTGTTCTTCAAATTTATATTGTTTCCTTGTATGCTTTGTTTGCAGCATTACAGTGTAGCTGTTAATATGCATCATTCATAGTTTTCCCGAGTCCTTTTAACATTATGGGCTGTAAAGGTGCAGGCTCATATTCCAGTTTAAGTCACACTACTTAGTGTTTTACTGATCCAGAACAAGCATGCAAGCCTGTAAAGCTTAAAACATATTTCAACTCTTACGATGCCTATTCCTGGTCAGTGACACACTAGGTAGTGAAGTTTAGGATGAAGAGGACACCCCGCAGCCTGCAGTGTTAAGTAATTCCGTAATGTTGGTTCTTCTCCACTGCACTTCCTTCCATTGGCTGAGCATTCCACCAATCCGATTATATGCCCTGTGATATCACCAGTCTCTGGGCAGATTGCTCACATTTGATTCCCCCTCCCCCCCCAGATCTCTTTATACAACCTTCCCCTATACCTACCACAGCATGGAGGGACTCAGTGAAGGTGGTGGTGTGGAGGCATCAGATCAGGTCACAAAATTTCAGTCTATACACCAAACTGTACTGGCTAAAGCTGAAACCACAACGGGCTGCGGATCGCACAGGAGCACTGTGCGTCCCTGTTCCACGTTTCAGGAACGAATCAGGGCCGATTTAATGCCTGAATTCGCCCCTGAAAACGCAGCCAAAGACGCACAGCGTTTTTGTGCAGTGCGCTCCGCAGCCACCCCGGAGATATGTGAACCGGCTCCATAGGGAGCCAGTCACATTCTCCTGCTATGCGAATTAGATGTGCGGAAACGCACATCTAATTCGCATAGGTGTGAACCCGGGCTTAAATTTTGAGGCTTTCTTCAGTTATTGTGTAATCTTTTCATATATTTGACAGCCCGTACTGGCCAGACAAAGCACACATCCTCAACTTTGGTTTGACGAGATCGTACAGAATTGCAAAGCATGTTTTGCAAGAGTTTGAGGATAATGTTGATTTTTTTTTTTTTTTAGAAACAGAGTGAGCTAACATATAGTTCTCCATTCAAAATTGACCTTCAATGAGACTTTGAAAAGAGTGAATCAGCAAAAAGATTTCCCACAATGCTCCCTTTGGTCAACTAAAGTCCAACAACACATGTTCGATGGAGCATACACACGGGTCGGACTTTCCGCCAACAAGCTCACGTCCAACATTTCCCGTCGGAAAGTCTGACCATGTGTACACGGCATAAGAGTCCTCACACAGATATCAGCCAGCCAAGCCATGAATGGATGTTGCAGGGGCCTGGTGATGGGAGTCTCCAGCAGTCCAGGATGGATGTTGCAGGGGTACAGTGCCTTGGTGGTGGTGGGAGTCACCATGGTGTGGACTAGGGTGCCCATGTGTGGCCCTGAGACAAAGTGTTGTCCATTCCAAAAGTGAACCTGGTGTTTATTCGGGACATATACGCACTGTGTATCATGTAGTGTTGATATCGCATATTAGAATGATATAGCGGCCAGATGGGTCAATCATCTCCAATAGCAATCAGAGACTCCTTTCAGCAAGGAGACAACTCCAAAAAGGACAACTTCCTAATGGAATACGGAAAGTCGCTTAATCTCAACAGCCATCCAAACATCATTGCAACCCATGAGATCGCTTTCCATACCAGCAGTGACTATGTCTTTGTCCAGGAGGTGGCACCAGCTGGAAATCTTCTGTCAATAGTAAAGCCAAACTGTGTTTGTATCAAAAATGGAATGAAATTATCTTTAAAAAGTTCTGATTTTTAGATACTTTAAAGCATTTTTGAGGTTTAAGGAATCCTTTCCCAGTGCAGTGAGTTGGTGGGACATATAAATGAGCATAAGCTTGTTATTTTAGGTTTGTGACTCACTCAGTTGTGAAGTAAAGATGGAGTAAGGTGGGTTATGATGGATCTTGCACCATTAGTAGAAGCATCAACATTTTGCATGCAGGTTTCATTTAAGTATACTCATTGTGTATTCAGATAATGTATGTTCTGTTTCACTTTACAAGAGATAGGAGTTTCATATGTTGGGTAACATTTTGCCATCAGTGTCTAGTGATTGTGTCTTTTTTTTTCCCCTACAGAGTGCTTTAAATGAATATATAGTGAAGTGATGTGTGCGACAGATAGCAGAGGAATGGTCCATTAGGACATCAAGTTGGACAATATTCTTTTGATGGACATTGAATGTAATAAAAGGTGAAAGTGGCAGATTTTGGACTGGCGATGCTCCGAGGAACTCGAGCACCCTTTATGTCCTGGTTGCTGTTGCACTTAAGCATTGGCATCTGGGCCTTTGGTGTCATGGTACTCACAGCTATGACCGGGTCCTTCCCCTGGAAAGGAGCAGGGGGTCATGACCACATGTATCAGGATTCTTTTTTTTTCTTTATTCCCAGATAGATCTGATCATGTATCGCTGGCATTGATGATTCACTGCAATACTTGTAGATGTTTCCATGTGTTTGAAGCTCTCTAAGCTGCTTTAACGGCAGCCAAAAAGTGCGATGAGTGTGCAAATTTACTGTTGGTGACGGTTCATCTGTCTGGACACAATCATTTTACAGCTTGATCACTGGGATGGTGGCCTCCACTACAGATTTTTTTTTTTTTTGATCTGCTAAATATAACATCCTCTATGGACTATTTTCTATTATCAAACAATATTTTATACTATGACTGTTATCTGTATTTAATCTCTGGGCGCTACACTTTTTCCATGATCTACGTCATAAATTGGCTATACTACATGTGTCAGTTGCCGGGATTATTTTTTCTTTGCATTATTGTTGACACAGCGCAGAAATTCTTACTTTTCTCTATCGCACCCTTTATGTCCTGGTTTATACCGTACACAGCTCCGGAACTGTGCAGCCTACAACAAAGGGGAAAAGTTGCTGCTGCACCCGAGCATTGACGTCTGGGCCTTTGGTGTCATGGTATTCACATCTATGACCAGGTCCTTCCCCTGGAAAGAAGCAGGGGGTCATGATCTTGTGTATCAGAACTTTACTTGGTGGCAAATGAAGAAGGACCTGACCTTAGCATCAGGAAAGTGGTGACAATTCTCCATTGAAGCCAGGCAGATGTTCTGGGACATGTTGGCCCTCAATGCCTCTCAGGGATGTTCTGCTTTGGACATTTTAAATTATGTCCACCTACCATGGAAAGCAGAAATGCCTCCAGAGAATCTGTCCAGGAATACGGTAGTACGTGTGACATAGATGAGTGCATGGTGTCCATTATGGAGCCTCATCAGGTGCTGCCTTGTGTCTCCTAGATCAAAAAGATAATCTCCCTCAATATTGGAGGAGGTGGAAATCATTGAAACATCATTTTTGGTCACCTACTGAGTAGAAGACGGATGTATTGGATGTACTCTGGGACTTGTACAAGCTTTATATCCTACGTGAACTTAAAAAAAAATAGAAGACTGCTGACTTTTTTCTGTAGCTCTATAACTGCTTGATATATCTGCACAAATGTATGTTTTTTTTTTGTTTTGTTTTTTTTTTTTTGGGGGGGGGGGGGGTTCTTTTCTCTTTTACTATTCATTGTCACATGTAATAAAAGGTGGGTTTTGCAGTTGTTCTGTAGCAGGCATGTATAGTAAGTATATTATGGACATAATGATTAAAATAAAGATCTTCATTCCATTGTTGCAGGATGGAGTGAGGAATCTTTGGATACATTGATGGAATAACGTTATGAGATAAGCAAGTACCCCCCCCCATCTGCATAGTGTAGTAACTTTTGCTATTCTGATGTTCCCTAACCTGTGCATCGGGTGGCGCTCTTGTGCTTTTTCACCTCTAGTTTATTGAATATCATAGACTATGTTTTAACAGCAATACTACAACTATTATTTTACAATGTCCTATGTGACACCTTCCATCCAAAAGGGATATTGGTGTAGTTAAAACGATATATATTTGGAAAACATGTTAACACATTGACCTAGCATTACACAATGCAAAGATTTGTAATGTGAGCAGTTATGTGGTTTGTGTTTATTTTGGTCAGTATATTAGTAAAGTAATAGTTTTATTGGGACTGCTGTGGCCAATAGTCCTGTGAGCGTCAGTAACTAAAACTAACATTTAGTCCATTTATCAGTGAAGAAAATAAAATGTACCTGTACTAGTCCACACAAAATCTAATCACTTAGGAACCAAGCCTATTTCTCACACTTCTTGTTTACAAGTTAAAATCTGTATATTTTTGCTAGAATATTACTTAGAACCTCCCTAGCAGAAACCCTGGGGGGGGGGGGGGTAATAAAAATGTAATAAATTATTTCAATTGAATTGAATAATTTGATATTGAAATTTCTATGTTCAACATCTAGTAGTGACTATTAATACTTTTCATTATGTTATGTTTAGATGTTCCAGATCTTAGTAGAGGAAGACCTAGTCAGAATAATAAAAAAGGTAGAGAATATATATTTCTAAAATGTACTAATAATTTAACAAATACAGAGCGAGCGGCAATTAAAGCTTTAAAACTCCAAGGTAAGATAAAAAAGGGGGAGCTTTAAGCCAACTTTGGCGACATGACTACATACCCCCCCCCCCTCTAAAAGCAATCCCACTTTAGAGTTCAGAAGACAATTATCCCACCTTCTTGACACAGGTCAGGACATGGGAGTTTTTACATCTAGAGAGATGGAGGAGTATCTCATGGTTGACAATCCAGTGGTTCCGATTATTCATCATTTGCCCAAGCTACACAAAAATAACACACCCGTTCCTAGGACAACCTTTAGTTGCTGGCATTGGGTCTCTTTTTGAAAAGCTCGGCCACTGGGATTGACATCTATCTACAACCTCTTGTGCTTAGATTATCGGAATATATAAAAAAACACCACAGCAGTCAATATCAGGTTTAGTGAATGGAGGAACATTGTCCTAATTAAGGGCTCTTTCACTTGAGCAGAGAAAACTACTCCTCTATTCAGATAAAGATTTTTGGTGTAATATGATGAAGGTCCATAATAGTACTAATAAAATCCTGTGTACATTTAATATATCAGAACCTGGACATGTCCCCCCGAGGTGTGGAGTGTCTGATGGTACAAAGTATTAAAACATGAATATATTATTGGCCGGGGTCATTAAACATCTTGAGTTAGACTAAGCTTCCAGTGTCTGTATCATGTCATTTCAATCCATTGGTGATGGGTGATGGAGGAATTCCTGACACCAATGTATTCTAACACCAAACACTAATGAGAGTTGATCTTTAATTTTTCTATCCCCGTACAATTATTACATTATAAAGGGAGCAATGATTTACCGAAGGAGTGAGGTCACCAAGTGTATTCCACATTATTGGAGCTGCTGGACACAATATAATGAGATGGTGAGAAGTAGAGGGGGAGCAATTAGGAGCACACAGAGGGCTAATGAGCCCATCCCCCCCAGCTCAGGACTAAACCCATCACTATAATGGAAGAGCCTGCAGTGTGTATGGGGGGTGGGGTGTGATGAGGATGATGCTTTGTATTTACTGATGGAAAAGGCAGATGAGATCAGAAATGACTTCATTTATTTCTGGATTCCAGTTTTAAAAATTAATCAGATTGACCAGAATGCTAAATAAAGAGGTACAAGAGGTAATTTCTATACCTCAATACCCAACCTCATACAAAGTGGTACTTTTAAGGTTGGACCCTCAAGCAAATTAATGCTTGCACAGCACATAAAGCGCTATAGTCACCCCCCCCCCCCCCATGGCCCATACAGCTCTATACACACACTGGGTGGAGGTTCCATTCACAATTGTGTAACATTTCCTTCAAGATCTCCTTCCAAATAATCCAACTTTTGTATCAGCGGCTCCCTACACAGAACACTTTAATTTCTGGATCTTCTCCTATTTCTAGAAGCTCAGAAGAGACAACCAAGTCCTATTTATGAATGATTTCCCTGGACTGAGCTCTGTCTCTACTATAGACATCTCCCTATTTGCACTCCCTGTACTGACACACAAGTTGGTTCTCTCCCTATACTGAGATAAAAGTCATCTCTATCCCTCACTATCTCTACATATCAATCCAGATTTTCCATACAAGCAGCTTCAATGTCATTGTATGTTGGTATAATCACCCCACTCAGCACACCTCCCTCTCCCAACACACAAATGGGAGACTGCGTCTCCTCTCCACCCAGATATAGTCATCATTCACCCCGCCCACTCATCACATGACCAATACCAACCAATGACAAAAGGGAGGGTCCTAGTATTAAAGTACCTAATATACAGGGTGACTCTGTAGGTACTTAGAATTCACTTGTGCCAATGTCCCGGATACTGAATTGGAAATATCAAAAGACTATAAACCTTAATGGGACTTTTAAAGGCACAACTGTAGTGAGCTACACAGCGTATATAAAAAGATCGAATTTTATTAGTAGTATACAAAAAAACAAAAAGAATAAGCGGAACATCATTAAAAACACATCAGATCTGGACATACAACACATAGTGTAACACCATATTGAGGATCCTATCCTGCAGTTTTATATGTATCCCTATATAGTATAGAGTTCAAACACAATCCAAATAAAGGAAAAGAGGAAAATATATGTAAACTTCCCCTAAGAGAGTTGGAATTGGGGGGAGCACTGCAGTCTATGGTGACATACAACATACATACAATATGTCTATGGTGACATACAACAGGCAGCAACTCAGCAGGACGGAGCACTCCCGGACCTCTCTTCTATTTCTATTGTGGGAAGTGTAGCACATACAAGCTCTCCCTACTTACAACTACCTGATGTAATATATCTGGGAGGCCCCGGTGACCGTCTGCTGCCTGCCTGATTTTTACCAATATTCCTACCTCGATCGCTTTTTGCGACTTATTGATTAAACTCATCTGTGTGAATAATCTTTGTCTTTATACACTTACTTGAATCTCTAGCTCCTGAAGAAGCGTTCCTTGTCAACGTGAAACATGTAGAGCAATTGGAGAATACACCATCCTGGGAATACCAGACTTGCAGTGCTCCCCCAATTCCAACTCTCTTAGGGGAAGTTTACATATATTTTCCTCTTTTCCTTTCTTTGGATTGTGTTTGAACTCTATACTATATAGGGATACATATAAAACTGCAGGATAGGATCCTCAATATGGTGTTACACTATGCGTTGTATGTCCAGATCTGATGTGTTTTTAATGATGTTCCGCTTATTCTTTTTGTTTTTTTGTATACTACTAATAAAATTCGATCTTTTTATATACGCTGTGTAGCTCACTACAGTTGTGCCTTTAAAAGTCCCATTAAGGTTTATAGTCTTTTGACAATACCAACCAATGAATAAGCCCCAAGCTCCAGCCCTTCCCACTCGCTAATCACATGACCTCACTCATTAGCTATTCACACTGAGCTATAGCCCCTCCCTTTCACAGATTAACCCTTTTTATGTCTCTCTCTCTTGACTGATTTAATACATTTTGATTTAAGAAAACTGAACTCCCCCCCCCCCCCCCCCCATATACACGGTCCAGACATTCATTCAGAGTTCTGTGAATGAAGAGATTACAAGTATGGACGGCCTGCTCAGATGACGACTTGTAGTCCCCAATGAAATGAGGGGGTGCTGCTGAGCATTCTGGTAGTTCATTGATTCTTCAGGTCATTTAGTAACTGCCTGTTATTGGAGGTACGGGGGAGACATCTACACTGACAGTCTGCAGGAGCCTGACATTGTACCAGAGATCTGATGATTACAGGTGTAATGCAGTACAGGTTCCTAAGAAAAATAAAATGTAAATACACATTTATTTTTACCTCCAAAAAATGTGCATTCATTATTTTTGTTCTTCTTAAAAGGTGAACTTATTCTTTAATCATTAAGTGAATTCCCCTGTAGGGATCTTAGAAAGATTTTCTGTTATTAAATTACTTTTGTGCAAAATTGTGTGAGACCAATTTCATGTTCTTCTGGCGAGCAAAAAACTTCATGCCGATTTCTTTTTATTTTCAACCAATTCATGAGATTCATACACAACTTTCCACCATACACAAGCAACATGCTGCTTTCCACCATTAATTCCAGTATGATCGGGGTGATGGGTTGCAGATCGGGGTGATGGGTTGCAGATCGGGGTGATGGGTTGCAGATCGGGGTGATGGGTTGCAGATCGGGGTGATGGGTTGCAGATCGGGGTGATGGGTTGCAGATCGGGGTGATGGGTTGCAGATCGGGGCGATGGGTTGTAGATCGGGACTATGGGTTGTAGATCGGGACAAATACATGAAGGCGGCAAATCTAGAAGTTTAGAGTAAGTTGGCTGGTTGGACTCCTGGATTATCCTCGGTGTTCTATTCTGTGAGTGTGTGAGGTAGGGTCTTATGTCACACTTGTTATGGGTGAGGTGAACCAAATTAATTAAGCAGATAGACCTTCCTCGGGTGTGTCTCCACCTCTGGTGACATCTTCTACATCTCACTAATACATGGAGAGGAATTTACAGCCATTTAGAGAAAGGGACAGAAGAGTTTTCAGAATGAAAGGAAAAGGAGGAGGAAGAGGTTTCTAGAAAACCCACTTTCCTCATGGAATTACGACAGGAGGCAGTTTCAAGGCACGCAGGGAGCCTTGTTTAGGTTTAGTGGCCTGAGGTGAGGTCACATGGCTTATAGGTGTTGGGCCATGTGAGTTTTGCCGCTGTTTATTCAGGTAAGCAGAGAGCCTGGTTAGGATTGGTTGGATTTGAGGGGACGGTCACATTGCCTACTAGGGATAGGCCATGTGAATCTTGCCTCAGAATTTTCCACAACCTCCTGAGCCTGCCTATATAGAATGGGTTCTGTGACTGGGAGCTCAGAAGGCACAGCCATGGTGCCTCAACCCCCCCCCCCCCCCCCCCCAAAAAAAATAAAAAAATAAAATATATATAAAAAAAAAATTTGTTGCGTCTGATATTATGTGGTGGTGTCACCTTAGAGTCAAGGGAGAGAGTTGAAATACTATACAAGGTGACCTGAGTTTTAATGACTGGGTCTGAAAGTGTATAAGTGAAGTTGAATATATTCGGGAAGTTTAAAGCTGTTATTTTTTATGATACAGCTTGAGTGTTGTCATTTCTTGCAATGTTACTTACTCAAGATATCTTATCTTTTAAAACAATAAACGGCCGTGTCCAGTTATTATCCAGTTATTTATCCAATACACCAGACACAATTAGCTTTGTGACTGGAGTATTTCTTTATTGGTAATCTGCTTTCCTGTCTGTTGTCCCATTGTAAACTAAAATCCCAAATCCCTTCCAGGTCAGACCCTGTGTTTAACTTTTATCTCCATTACATAGGAAACTGTGGATCATGTTAGGCGTTTAGCGCAACAAGCACTCTGGAATGCCAGATAAAGCAGAGGGCAGGTGAGCACTGTTATCTCCACTTTGGGAGAGCACTGTTATCTCCATTACATAGGAAACTGTGGATCATGTTAGGCGTTTAGCGCAACAAGCACTCTGGAATGCCAGATAAAGCAGAGGGCGGGGGAGCACTGTTATCTCCACTTTGGGGGGAGCACTGTTATCTCCACTTTGGGGGGAGCACTGTTATCTCCACTTTGGGGGGAGCACTGTTATCTCCACTTTGGGGGGAGCACTGTTATCCCCACTTTGGGGGGAGCACTGTTATCCCCACTTTGGGGGGAGCACTGTTATCCCCACTTTGGGGGGAGCACTGTTATCCCCACTTTGGGGGGAGCACTGTTATCTCCACTTTGGGGGGAGCACTGTTATCTCCATTACATAGGAAACTGTGGATCATGCTATGCGTTCAGTGCAACAAGCTCTCTGGAATGCCAGATAAAGCAGAGGGCAGGTGAGCACTGTTATCGCCACTTTGGGAGAGCACTGTTGTCTCCACTTTGGGAGAGCACTGTTGTCTCCACTTTGGGAGAGCACTGTTGTCTCCACTTTGGGAGAGCACTGTTGTCTCCATTACATAGGAAACTGTGGATCATGTTAGGCGTTTAGCGCAACAAGCACTTTGGAATGCCAGATAAAGCAGAGGGCAGGAGAGCACTGTTATCTCCACTTTTGGAGAGCACTGTTATCTCCACTTTTGGAGAGCACTGTTATCTCCACTTTTGGAGAGCACTGTTATCTCCACTTTTGGAGAGCACTGTTATCTCCACTTTTGGAGAGCACTGTTATCTCCACTTTTGGAGAGCACTGTTATCTCCACTTTTGGAGAGCACTGTTATCTCCACTTTTGGAGAGCACTGTTATCTCCACTTTTGGAGAGCACTGTTATCTCCACTTTTGGAGAGCACTGTTATCTCCACTTTTGGAGAGCACTGTTATCTCCACTTTTGGAGAGCACTGTTATCTCCACTTTTGGAGAGCACTGTTATCTCCACTTTTGGAGAGCACTGTTATCTCCATTACATAGGAAACTGTGGATCATGCTATGCGTTCAGTGCAAAAAGCTCTCTGGAATGCCAGATAAAGCAGAGGGCAGGTGAGCACTGTTATCTCCACTTTGGGAGAGCATTGTTATCTCCACTTTGGGAGAGCACTGTTATCTCCACTTTGGGAGAGCACTGTTATCTCCACTTTGGGAGAGCACTGTTATCTCCACTTTGGGAGAGCACTGTTATCTCCACTTTGGGAGAGCACTGTTATCTCCACTTTGGGAGAGCACTGTTATCTCCATTACATAGGAAACTGTGGATCATGTTAGGCGTTTAGCGCAACAAGCACTCTGGAATGCCAGATAAAGCAGAAGACAGGAAAGCTAATCACTGAGTAAACAGGATCTTGTGGATTGCAGGAAGAGCTATGGAAACAATGGATGGAATAGAGGATGGACACATAATGCTTTTGAATACATCATTGATGATGGACTTGCACTGGAATCCTCATACCAAGGAAAAGAAGGCAGCTGCATCTCTGCTCCTAAATCTGCTACATGCCGAGATTATAATAAATTCTCATCTGGGGATGAACTTTCACTTCAACAAAGCTGTGGGACTCGTGTCTGTGGCTATAGATGTTTTTTATCTTAGTACACACCATTTGTATATGATTTGAACAATGACCCTAACTGCTGTCCAGGGAACATTACCCATGCAGTCAGAGATGTATTTAGGTTCTGTGCTGCCCGAGGTCTGACTAAACTTGTGCACCCACTAATTTAAATATGACCCACCCCTTCCTGTCAATGCCATGCCCCTTCCTGTTTAAGACCTGCCCTGTCATCTGTAAACCACACCCTTTCCTATTTAGGCTCCACCTTTTCTTAGAGCTCCACCTCTTTCTCTGTACATTAACCACCTCCCACCCGGCCACTGCACATACAGTAGGTGACCGCGATATTGTGTCAATCTCGCCGCATTTCTCGGCGAGATTTTCACACCTGCGAGCCCCGTCGCGGGAGCCAGCGCCGAGATGGCTCACTCATCGGGAAAGGAAAACGTTTTTTTCCTTTCGCAATGAGCGACAGGCAGTGCTGACAGCTGTCTGGTATGAATCCTGAGGGGGGGGAACGCCGCGCCAAATGTTAAATAAAAAACTGGCGTGGGTCCCCCCCCAGGGGCGTACCAGGCCCTTAGGTCTGGTACTGATTGTAAGGGGAATCCCCTGCGCCGAAAAATCAGCTTGGGGGTCCCCCCCAAAATCCATACTAGACCCTTATCCGAGCATGCAGCCCGGCCGGGATGAGCGAGCGCCCCCCCCTCCTCAGCCATACCAGGCCGCATGCCCTCAACATGGGGGGGGTGAGTGCCTTGGAGGAGGGGTGCGCCCTGCGGCCCCCCACCCCAAAGCACCTTGTCCCCATGTTGATGAGGACAAGGTCCTCTTCTCGACAACCCTGGCCGTTGGTTGCCAGGGTCTGCGGGCGAGGGGCTTATAGAAATCCGGGAGCCCCCTTTAATAAGGGGGCCCCCAGACCCTGGCCCACCACCCTGTGTGAATGCGTATGGGGTACATGGTACCCCTACCCATCCACCTAGGCAAAAAAAGTGTCAATAAAAAAAAAAAAAAAAAAAAAAAAAAAAAAAAAAAAAAACACAGTACACGGATTTTAAGAATAATTAGGCAGCTCCGGGGTCTCCTTCCGACTTCTCCCAGTGTTCGGCCTCTTCTCCCGGGCCCCTCCACTGTCTTCTTCCAGCTCTTTTGCCAGCAAGGGGCCCGGTCTGCTGCCGCTGTCTCGCCGCTTCTTCTCTTCTTCCGATGTTGACACGACGCTCTCTCCGGCTGGAATGCTGTGTGTGAGCTGCGGAGCCATTTATATAGGCGTTGACCCCGTCCCCTTGTGACGTCACGGTCCCAGCATGCGCAGGGACTCTGGGGTCACGCCCCCTTATGACGCCAGAGTCCCTGCGCATGCTGGGACCGTGACGTCACAAGGGGACGGGGTCACCGCCTATATAAATGGCTCCGCAGCTCACACACAGCATTCCAGCCGGAGAGAGCGTCGTGTCAACATCGGAAGATGAGAAGAAGCGGCAAGACAGCAGCAGCAGACCGGGCCCCTCGCTGGCAAAAGAGCTGGAATAAGACAGCGGAGGGGCCCAGGAGAAGACAGCGGCGACAAGACAACGGCAGCAGACCGGGCCCCTCGCTGGCAAAAGAGCTGGAAGAAGACAGCGGAGGGGCCCGGGAGAAGAGGCCGAACACTGGGAGAAGAGGCTGAACACCAGGAGATGTCGGAAGGAGACCCTGGAGCTGCCGAATAAAATTATTCTTAAAATCTGTGTAGTGTGTTTTTTTTTTTTTTACACTTTTTTCCCCTAGGTGAATGGGTAGGGGTACCATGTACCCCATACTCATTCACACAGGGTGGGGGGCCTGGATCTAGGGGCCCCCTTAAGGGGGCTCCCGGATTCATACCAGACAGCTGTCAGCACTGCCTGTCACTTATCGCGAAAGGAAAAAAAGTTTTCCTTTCCCAATCAGCGTGACATGCACAGTGCCCTGTCACCATCGCGCTGGAAACACAATCTCGCGGTCAGGTACTGTAAACGTCATTTCCTTGTTATAAGTGGACGATCAGGAACGTCCCTCAGAGCGAGTGCTCGCAGCATGGCCACAAAACACCTGTCTGTCCCCCATCACCGCCAACACCAAATAAACACTGATTTGGGTTATTTTTTCCAAAGAAATGTAGCAGCAACATGTTTGGTTAAAATTTATCAAAAGAAAATGCTTATTTGCAAAATTTTATAACAGAAACTAAGAAAAATGCTTTTTTTAAAAAAAAATTTATTTTTTTATTTGTAGCGTAAAAATTAAAAATCCTAGTGGTGATTAAATACCAAAGAAAAGCTCTATTTGTGTGAAAAAAATGATAAAAATGTAATTTGGATACAGTGTTACATGACCGCGCAATTGTCATTCAAAGTGTGACAGCGCTGAAAGCTAAAAATTGGTCTGGGAAGGAGGGGGGTGTAAGTGCCCGGTATTGAAGTGGTTAAAAGGGTACCAAATGCAGCCTCGTCGGTGCCATCAACACAGCCTCGTCAGTGCATGGAGAACAGGGGTGCACAGCGTTCCTGTGCGATCCGAGGCCGGTTCCAGTGTGAACTGAGCCTAAGCCTAGGTTCACATTGGAGCGATTTGTCATGCGATTTGAGAGATCAAATCGCATGACAAGTCGCAGGCTATTGGAGGCAATGACACTGTTCCAATCAGTGTGACACCGATTTTGCAGCGTCGCACCAATTTGCAAAAGTAGTTTCTGTACTACTTTTGCCGATTTCAGGTGCGACTTCAATAGACCTCTGTGAACAAAGCCACACAAATGTCTATCAAGTAGCACCTGAAATCGCGCTGACCTTGCTACTTTGAAATTTCGCTACTTCAAGTGAAATAGCGTGATTTTCAAAGTAGCATCAATGTGAACCGGGGCGAAGAGATACAAGGAGCTATGAAAGGTTAACCACATATACAAGCAGACACTAAGGTGTTAAATGCCATTGATTCCAGAAGCACCAGGCCTGCAGATATTGAACTGTAAAGAGTTAATCATATATGTAAGCAGCAGTGTACATGTGTCCATTGAAACACAGCAAGGACACAAAGGGTTAATTATCAGAGTCTGTATTTCAGATAACAGGGAGATGATAGGAGAAACAAAGTCTGAGCACAGATGAGCCCTGTGTGAGGTTTGAGAGACAGTGTAGAGGATGGGGATTTTACTCTCACCCTCCAGGATATGCAGACTGTAGCTGAGTCTGCCACAATCCCAGCGACCCGGAATCACAACACCGGAGCAGACTGAGAAGACGCTGACAAGTTCTCTCTCCTGTCTGTGCAGAGGGAAGGGGGGGGGGGGGGGGGGACTGAACATATGCTGTGTGTGCTCCATGTAAGAGACGCTGCAGCCAGCAACCTCCTGCATGGAATGGACTGACTCGGGAGGCAGGGGGGGGCTTTTTTCATGCGGGGGGGCTAGGGGGGCACAAAGTGCCGCCCTAGGCCAAAATACAGCACTGCATACAGTACTAGCAGTTGAATACGGTATAGAAAATGGAAATGCCTACTGGCTGATTAAAAACAGCTGCAGCACAGGCTGGGGGGGGGGGGGGGGGGGAGGGTACGTGAAAATGGCCAAAAATTGTGGAATCGCAGAATTACTGTGTCTATCCGATTGCGAGAGGGAAAATGCTGGATATCATTTCCATACCTAGCTATGAGTAAGGCCCTATAAAAGGGTTTGAACATGTATGCTGGCTTTACTATAGTGCAGTGATGGCGAACCTTGATACCCCAGATGTTTTGGAACTACATTTCCCATGATCCTCATGCACTCTGCAGTGTAGTGGAGCATCACGGGAAATGGAGTTCCAAAACATCTGGGGTGCCAAGGTTCCCCATCACTGATATATTGTCTTTCCATACCTTGTATTTGGTCTGCTTTCTGTTTGAAGAATAAAACGATCTGTGCTAAGTTTTCCCCCAAAAAAGTTAACTAGCTAAAAAGTAGTATAGTTCCAAAACACTAATAAGATATCCATGGATGTACATAACCAGTGAAGAGGACCATGACACATATATCATCAAGGTGGCGAAACGTGTTGGGTGCCACCACCAAGGAGCAAATAAGCTGCTCACCTCAACACCATGACTCCTGAACTAACTGGAAAGTCATGACAAACATGCCCCCTTTAAGGATAAATCCAAGGACTGTGATGCCGCTGACAACGCTGCTCCAAGCGTGGGGCTCTCTCCTACAAATGCATATGTCATTAAAAAGGTAATAGTGCTCTTTGTTTATAAAAACTAAATGATAGAAAAGACATAAAAACACACACTTGCATTCATAGGCACTGTCCTCCGTGCACATGAAAAAACACTATGGTACACGGAGATCATACGCTACACAAAGATAGCTGCACGTGACGTCATTGGCAAAGGGTTCCTCCCCCATGAGGGTTACGTCATGGGCAGGACTTTGTCAGGGGCACTGGGGAGCACTTTGTCTGGCTGTGGTGTGAGGGGGGCTCCAGATGTTGGCAGGAGGTCATTGGAGGCTTGTCATAAAATCGGCCGGATGAAAAAGTTGTTCATAATACAGAAAATGCAATAAAAATGTTAGGATAGTACCTCTTGGGACCACGGCCTTCTGGCAGCGGCGATCCAGGAACGGTCGGGCAGAGGGAGTCGGGTGCTGCGGCCTAGACAGCAAGGAGAAAATGAGCTTCCAGGGAAGTCTCCTAATGTCTGAAGGAGAATAAATTGGCCCTTTGCGTAGAAAGTTTGGAGACCCCTGCTTTTAAGGCTCGGTTCACACTGGAACTGGCTGCAGATCGCACAGGAACGATGTACGTCCCCATTTTCCAGTTCAGGGACAAATCTTTGCCTGAATTTGGCCCTTAAACTGAGTTAAAGATGCACAGCATTTCTGTGAAGTGTGCTCCACAGCCGCCTGGGAGATATGTGAACTGGCTCAATAGAGAGGCGGTCACATTCTCCTGCTATGTGAATTGGATAGGGGGGAAAACCGCATCTAATTCGCATAGGTGTGAACCCAGCCTAAAAAGGAAAACGTGCAGTAAACCTATTTTGTATATAGGTCTAAAGAGAAGAGAGTTGTTTCCACAGAAACACCTGAGGATGGACCAAAATTCTGTTAGTGAGAGGATACTAAACCTCAACCTCATCCATCTACTGATTGGAGAGGAATATGATGTCATTAAAAAAAGACTTCTCTTAAGAGAAACAAAAGAAGATAGCACCATTACTGTGGCTCTTCCTCCCATCCTGCAGCAGGTTCTGGAAGTCACCAAGCAGATGACTGAGCAGCTGACGAGTGAGGCTTCCATAGGATGTCAGGATGCTGCTGTCCATTTCTCCATGGAGGTGTGGGAATAATTTAGGAGAACACGAGCAATTATATGAGGATGTCATGATGAAGAGCGGGCTGCCATTCACATCACCGGAGTGCGAGAAATCCGTCAGAAAAGAGACCTCCCTCAAAACCAGAGAAATCACAAAAAGAGAGTAAATTATTCATTTCAGAGTCCAGGCTTCTTCAACACCAAAGGATTCACACATGTGTGTGTCCTTTATTATATTTATATAAGGAGTGTGAGGAAATCCTTCAACTAGGAGTGAAGGTTATGTTCTGGGATGTTTTGTAGCCACAAAAAAAAAAAAAAAAAAAAAAAAAAAAAAAAAGATATAGTCAGAGAATTGCTGGCTAAGAGACATGTGGTCTGGGAAATTCGAAACGTCATTTTTTACAAAACATTTTTTCAAAATAAGTGTCATCAACTATTATATAAAATATTTGTATAGTGGAGTGTGCGTGCGCGGAGTCTCCAAGATGGCCGCTTAAGCCAGAGCCCCAAACGGCGCCTACAGCACAGACCGGACACAGACAAGCCTAAACGGGCGATCCGGATCCCCTACAGTGCAGGGCCACCTACCGCATGATCGGACAACAAACCCGCAGAGATCTCGGGCCGCAATTCGACCGGGCCTCGCCGAACGGGTGTACCAAGATGGCCGCCGCGGCCCAGCAGCACGCCTCAGACTTGGAGGGGAACGTGGAACAGAGGCAAGTGATAGCCCCAGCATTGCTCACATACACCCTAGCTAACCAGAGCATACTTCTACAACAAATGACACCCTCCCCAGCTTCCACTGATTCATTAATCAGCAGACACTTCGAGGACTCAGCATTCTCCCCAATAGGGCCTACATTAATTCAACAGGGGGGCCCCTTCCCTGCCTGCCAGACACCAGAAGCTGGACCCCAATCAGATGACCTCCTCTCAAAGCTATCTGCATTACTAGATAGGGGACTGGCAAACACGGCAACAAAGATAACAGGGGAAATAAAAGCCAATTTCCAAAATCTAGGATCCAGGACGGAAGCCATCGAGCACAAACTGGATCTGACAGTAGCAACTGCCAACCAGAATTCAGATCACATCCAAACTCTGCAAGACAGGCTCAACTCAGCCCTCTTCAGAATAGATGAATTAGAAAACAGATCCAGAAGATACAATTTCAGGATCAGAGGTCTCCCAGAATCCATAGCTGATATATCACAGGCCACCCAGGAGATAATTAAATCCTTAATCCTGAACATTCTGCAACACCGCCTGGAACTGGATGGAGTCCACAGAGCCCTGGGCCCCCTCAGAAAGGACGGCTTACCCAAGGACATCACAAAGCCACACTTCTACCTGGTCAAGGAGGAGATAATGAAGTAATCCAGGGGGATGAAACAAATCTCATATCAAGGTCACTCCATCCAAATCTTCGCAGACCTGTCCCCGTCCACAATCCAGAGAAAAAGGGCCCTGAAACCCCTGTTAACAATCCTAGCCCAAAAGGACATTAAATATTGGTGGACTTTCCCATTTGCTGTCAAATTCCACTTTAAGACAAAGCAATACTCCTTCTCCAACTTCCAAGACGGGGAAAAGATTCTCCTAGTCCTGAAGCTTATCTCGTTAGAAGTGGACATGGATACATCCAACCCTGCCTACAACCCAGCTAAACGGCCTACACCCACCAGCCCACTGACGTCCCTGTGGAACAAGCTAAAGACAAAGAGAACAAAAAGGACAACAACCCGACATGAAGCAATAAGATGTCCATCAAATGCATCATTTGAGACTTTTCCTCATTTTGCCTTTTTTATTTTTCTACTCTGAAGGAGTAGATATCCGGGACCTCTAGTCCTCCAAAGGGGAACGAGAGCTACTCCGTTCTCCCTACAGACCCCTTCTGGCCCCCATGATCACTAATCGATTTCTGAGCTTACTGCAGTTATCCCCTCTCGCCCCCTGATTTTTGCTTTGGTTGACCCAGAGGGAGCCTAGCCTTACCTGCAAGACATAATACTTATACCAACGCTGGCCATTGGACTCAGAAGAGGCCCCCGGACAATAGTTGCCATAAATAACTTTTTTTTTTTCTCTTTGTTTTGATTTTCTCTGTTGAGTGAGCCCCTTTTTGGCTCCAATTGAGGTTAAACAGGAATGTAGAGCACTAACTACTTCCCTAGAGGGGGTGGACGAGGGGGTCAGGCCACAATAACTGGCATTGGGAAATGATTTATATCCCATTATGGGAATGAGAATAGTTTGTGTTCTTTTTTGCTAAAAAGTTGTCCGTTTCATTGATTAAGGTGCCAAGGAGCTGGGTGCTGTGCATTCACCTCCACCTACCCCCCCAGACTTCCTAGGAGCTGAGGGATAGGTAGTCTGCTCATAGTTGAGCAGACATCTTCACCGGGTTTCAGCCCCGGGGAACAAATTTGCCCCCAGGGAGTTGATCCAATACCACTGAAGAGGCTGCCTATGGCCCCTTTATTTCTTTTTTTTTCTGCCTTTTTCCTCACTATCCTCTCTTTCCCTCCCTCCCTTACCCTTGCAACTCTTGGGATATACAATAATTGATTCTCCTCTACCATCCATGCAGGTTAACAATAAGGTGACTAAAAGCATTTTGTACCCACTGGGATGGTTCCCCGGTCTGAAAAAAATCGACAAATTTCACGACTAATGGTAAGTAATGCAGGGGTAGACAGCATCCTCCACCCTTTCCTCCATGGCCAACACACCCAGACCCACACTTAATATAGCCACCCATAACGTGCAAGGTCTGAACTCACCCCTCAAAAAGGAGAAAGATATTTGACAGCCCCCCCACCATCAAACAAATCAGCGTTGACGTACTGGGTGTGACTGGGAGAACACGCAGAGGAGACGTGCGGTAATGAGCTCCTGGAGCAAGGCGAGACACTGGGAGACAGGAGTTATCTAAGCAAAAAAGGCCTCATTTAGTGTCATTGGGAAACACTGTGCCCCATCATTGGTGTTATTTGGCCTCATTATTAGCGTCATTAGGAAACATTTTCCCCCCTCATTGGTGTCATTGTGCCTCATTATTGGTGTCATTGGGAAACATTGTGCCACATCATTGGGGGGGGAAATAGTGCCCCATCTTTGGTGTCATTGAGAAGAATGTGTGCCCCTTCATTGGTGTGAGTGGGGGGGGGGGGGGGGGATTATAACCTATGGTTGGTATCAGTGGATAAATCAGTGCCCCATGGGCCTAATAAAAGCAGAGGGCCACATCCGGCCCCCGGGCCACAGTTTGGAGACCAATGGCCTAAAGTCCAATTCACTTCAAGGTGGCGCTATACATAAAATATATAGTAGTTATTTGAACCTGTGTCCTGGCCTATGGACAACAATGACAGCATTTTTTTTTTTCTTCATTCCAGCCCTCTGGATTCTTCTCTGCATTTCTTATATCTACAGTGGCTTTCAGACCAAGCAGAGCGGTGTCAGCAGCGGCACAACGCACTTCGTTGTTTCCATGGACGATTTTTGTATCTGTCTACAAAACCGTGAGTTGCTCTTCTACAATTCTGTGTTTATTACATACTTTTTTTTTTTGTGAAATGTTGCAATAATATTTTTCAAGTCAACAAAAGCACTTGGGATTCGTTTTCTTACTTTGTTTGGGTCATCCTATGCTTGTGGGCAGCTGTTTTCACAGCATTGAACTCTATCAAAGCTGATGCCAGAAACAGATGAACTGAGTGCTGTATGTGTTGCTCCCAAACTAACGGAGTCCAGCCAAGGTTTGACAAGTTATCAGCATGCATACAACAGCTATAATCATATTAATTGTGCAAAAGCATACCAAGATGTCAACTTTTACATAATGCAGTGTTTGCAGTCCAAGACACAAAGTTGTCTCTGTGTTAAGCAAGTTTTGTTTTCTTGCTCACCCCTGTAGCGCCCCTGAAGAGCAGACGCTATTCTCTTCAAATGTCAGTTAGTTGAAGCTGCAGTTCGGCTCAGCTTATTATTACCTAAAGTTATTTGTTTCTGTACCAGTTTGGCTGGACTGTGCAAATTTCCATCCAACCATGGGTGGTGCTGTTACCATTGGTGGGTGTTGTAAATATAGTCGGTAGGAGTGGTTCATCCACCGTGCATTCTGGGTAGGGGTATTTAAAAAGGAGCAGACACCATTTTTTAGGGGTTGTTCGTGCTTTCAGACCTCCTGGCCTGGGGGAATTGCTGCTGCCTAAAATTCTACCTTGGGGTCGGTGGACCCAAGGCCCAGCCCAAAGTTTTAGTGGCCTATTGGTCCATAGGGTGGTCTCTTTGCTGTCTGGCCTGCGGGAAGAAGCAAGGGACTGTAGCAACCAGGGGAGGACTCTTCAGGAGAGGACCGAGCATAAGGCTGGTATCTTGAGAAGAGCCTGGGAACTCAGTCGGAGACGCATCTGGGATAAAGCACAGCAATCAGTTTATTCAAGATTGTCAGGTCTGTGGCAGAGACCGTATCAAATCATTGCATCGCCTGCTAGGTTGTTGAGAGATCAATCCAGTGGTTGCTAAATCCAGCTGTGGAGCTGCTGCTCCCTGGATATAGGAATTACCTCTAACCGCAAAATTCAAGGCACCCTCTACCCTGCTATTGCAAATTTTGCTTCTTCAATAAAACTTGGAAAAAGGACAAAGTGTTGGTGTCAGTGTCTTCATTTGAATTTCTACTGTGGGACCCCCTATGATTAACACTGAAGATGGTAACTGTAAGCCCAAATCTATTCAGCAGCTCCTGTGGGGGTTAGTGCTGCACCCCTCATACAGGTCGACTTTTACTAATACAGCACCTGTAGAAGCAGGGAAAGGACCCAGAGTAAGACCAATACAATTTCAGCAATTACCAGTGCGCCCAGCAAAAGGCATCTCCTTACCAGTGCGCCCAGCAAAAGGCATCTCCTTACCAGTGCGCCCAGCAAAAGGCATCTCCTTACCAGTGCGCCCAGCAAAAGGCATCTCCTTACCAGTGCGCCCAGCAAAAGGCATCTCCTTACCAGTGCGCCCAGCAAAAGGCATCTCCTTACCAGTGCGCCCAGCAAAGGCATCTCCTTACCAGTGCGCCCAGCAAAGGCATCTCCTTACCAGTGCGCCCAGCAAAGGCATCTCCTTAACAGTGCGCCCAGCAAAGGCATCTCCTTATCCAAAAATACATGCACTTGTATAGTGTTTTTTTTTTTCAATTAAAACAAAAGAAAACTGTAATTGAAAGCTCTGTTATTGTTTTTCTTTTAAAACTGTATGAGTTTTTTCAAAACTAAAACCTCACTATTCAGGTTTAATTGCAGTGTTAGCACTTTGAAAAAAATAAGTAGTTTCCTGTTGCAGTTTGGGCACTCGGGCTCAAAAAAGGTTCGCCATCATTGATGTGGAGCAACCAATATACAGATGGTATCCATGTTCTAGTTGTCACGATGTGGTGCAACTTTAAAACAAACAGTGATAATCAAGGCAAATCTAATCTGTAAATCTGTCATATGTATTTTAATAAATTTCTTTAACCACTTGCCGACCGCCGCACGACTATATACGTCGACAGAGGGGCACGGGCAGGCAAAAGGACGTATATGTACGTCCTTGCCTGCCCGCGGGTGGGGGGTCCGATCGGACCCCCCCCCGGTGCCTGCGGCGGTCGGCAAATCTCCCCCGGCGATCGGAGGTGAGGGGGAGGCCATCCATTCGTGGCCCCCCCCTCGCGATCGCTCTCAGCCAATGGGATCATTTCCCTGCCTCTGTATTGTACACAGAGGCAGAGGAAATGATGTCATCTCTCCTCGGCTCGGTATTTTCCGTTCCGGGCCGAGGAGAGAAGACTGCAATGTAAGTGCACCAACACACCACACACAGTAGAACATGCCAGGCACACTAAACACCCCGATCCCCCCCCCGATCGCCCCCCGATCCCCCCCCAATCACCCCCCCCCCCTGTCACAAACTGACACCAGCAGGTTTTTTTTTTTTTTTTTTTTTTTCTGATTACTGTATTGGTGTCAGTTTGTGACAGTTACAGTGTCAGGGCAGTGAGTGTTAGGCCCCCTGTAGGTCTAGGGTACCCCCCTAACCCCCCCTAATAAAGTTTTAACCCCTTGATCACCCCCTGTCACCAGTGTCGCTAAGCGATCATTTTTCTGATCGCTGTATTAGTGTCGCTGGTGATGCTAGTTAGGGACGTAAATATTTAGGTTCGCCGTCAGAGTTTTATAGCGACAGGGACCCCCATATACTATCTAATAAATGTTTTAACCCCTTGATTGCCCCCTAGTTAACCCTTTCACCACTGATCACTGTATAACCGTTACGGGTGACGCTGGTTAGTTTGTTTATTTTTTATAGTGTCAGGGCACCCGCCGTTTATTACCGAATAAAGATTTAGCCCCCTGATCGCCCGGCGGTGATATGCGTCGCCCCAGGCAGGGTCAGATTAGCGCCAGTACCGCTAACACCCACGCACGCAGCATACGCCTCCCTTAGTGGTATAGTATCTGATCGCATCAATATCTGATCCGATCAGATCTATACTAGCGTCCCCAGCAGTTTAGGGTTCCCAAAAACACAGTGTTAGCGGGATCAGCCCAGATACCTGCTAGCACCTGCGTTTTGCCCCTCCGCCCAGCTCGGCCCAGCCCACCCAAGTGCAGTATCGATCGATCACTGTCACTTACAAAACACTAAACGCATAACTGCAGCGTTCGCTGAGTCAGGCCTGATCCCTGCGATCGCTAACAGTTTTTTTGGTAGCATTTTGGTGAAATGGCAAGCGCCAGCCCCAGGCAGCGTCAGGTTAGTGCCAGTACCGCTAACACCCACGCACCGTACACCTCCCTTAGTGGTATAGTATCTGAACGCATCAATATCTGATCCGATCAGATCTATACTAGCGTCCCCAGCAGTTTAGGGTTCCCACAAACGCAGTGTTAGCGGGATCAGCCCAGATACCTGCTAGCAACTGCGTTTTACCCCTCCGCCCGGCCCAGCCCAGCCCACCCAAGTGCAGTATCGATCGATCACTGTCACTTACAAAACACTAAACGCATAACTGCAGCGTTCGCAGAGTCAGGCCTGATCCCTGCGATCGCTAACAGTTTTTTTTGTAGCGTTTTGGTGAACTGGCAAGCACCAGCCCCAGGCAGCGTCAGGTTAGTGCCAGTAGCGCTAACACCCACGCACGCACTGTACACCTCCCTTAGTGGTATAGTATCTGAACTGATCAATATCTGATCCGATCAGATCTATACTGGCGTCCCCAGCAGTTTAGGGTTCCCAAAAACGCAGTGTTAGCGGGATCAGCCCAGATACCTGCTAGCACCTGTGTTTTGCCCCTCCGCCCGGCCCAGCCCAGCCCACCCAAGTGCAGTATCGATCGATCACTGTCACTTACAAAACACTAAATGCATAACTGCAGCGTTCGCAGAGTCAGGCCTGATCCCTGCGATCGTTAACAGTTTTTTTGGTAGCGTTTTGGTGAACTGGCAAGCGCCAGCGGCCTAGTACACCCCGGTCGTAGTCAAACCAGCACTGCAGTAACACTTGGTGACGTGGCGAGTCCCATAAGTGCAGTTCAAGCTGGTGAGGTGGCAAGCACAAGTAGTGTCCGGCTGCCACCAAAAAGACAAACACAGGCCCGTCGTGCCCATAATGCCCTTCCTGCTGCATTCGCCAATCCTAATTGGGAACCCACCACTTCTGCAGCGCCCGTACTTCCCCCATTCACATCCCCAACCAAATGCAGTCGGCTGCATGAGAGGCATTTTTATGTCCTCCCGAGTACCCCTACCCAGCGAACCCCCCCAAAAAAGATGTGTCTGCAGCAAGCGCGGATATAGGCGTGACACCCGCTATTATTGTCCCTCCTGTCCTGACAATCCTGGTCTTTGCATTGGTGAATGTTTTGAACGCTACCATTCACTAGCTGAGTATTAGCGTAGGGTACAGCATTGCACAGACTAGGACACACTTTCACAGGGTCTCCCAAGATGCCATCGCATTTTGAGAGACCCGAACCTGGAACCGGTTACAGTTATAAAAGTTACAGTTACAAAAAAAGTGAAAAAAAAAAAAAAAAAAAAAAACACAAACAAAAATATAAAATAAAAAATAATAGTTGTCGTTTTATTGTTCTCTCTCTATTCTCTCTCTCTCTATTCTCTCTATTGTTCTGCTCTTTTTTACTGTATTCTATTCTGCAATGTTTTATTGTTATTATGTTTTATCATGTTTGCTTTTCAGGTCTGCAATTTTTTATACTTTACCGTTTACTGTGCTTTATTGTTAACCATATTTTTGTCTGAGTACAGCATTCACGACTTTGAGTGGTTATACCAGAATGATGCTTGCAGGTTTAGGTATCATCTTGGTATCATTCTTTTCAGCCAGCGGTCGGCTTTCATGTAGAAGCAATCCTAGCGGCTAATTAGCCTCTAGACTGCTTTTACAAGCAGTGGGAGAGAATGCCCCCCCCCCCCCCCCACCGTCTTCCGTGTTTTTCTCTGGCTCTCCTGTCTCAACAGGGAACCTGAGAATGCAGCCGGTGATTCAGCCAGCTGACCATAGACCTGATCAGAGACCAGAGTGGCTCCAAACATCTCTATGGCCTAAGAAACCGGAAGCTACGAGCATTTTATGACTTAGATTTCGCCGGATGTAAATAGCGCCATTGGGAAATTGGGGAAGCATTTTATCACACCGATCTTGGTGTGGTCAGATGCTTTGAGGGCAGAGGAGAAATCTAGGGTCTAATAGACCCCAATTTTTTCAAAAAAGAGTACCTGTCACTACCTATTGCTATCATAGGGGATATTTACATTCCCTGAGATAACAATAAAAATGATTAAAAAAAAAAAAAAATGAAAGGAACAGTTTTAAAATAAGATAAAAAAGCAAAAAAATAAGAAAGAAAAAAAAAAAAAAAAAAAAAAAAAAAAAAAAAAGCACCCCTGTCCCCCCTGCTCTCGCGCTAAGGCGAACGCAAGCGTCGGTCTGGCGTCAAATGTAAACAGCAATTGCACCATGCATGTGAGGTATCACCGCGACGGTCAGATCGAGGGCAGTAATTTTAGCAGTAGACCTCCTCTGTAAATCTAAAGTGGTAACCTGTAAAGGCTTTTAAAGGCTTTTAAAAATGTATTTATTTTGTTGTCACTGCACGTTTGTGCACAGTTGTAAAGCATGTCATGTTTGGTATCCATGTACTCGGCCTAAGATCATCTTTTTTATTTCATCAAACATTTGGGCAATATAGTGTGTTTTAGTGCATTAAAATGTAAAAAAGTGTGTTTTTTCCCCAAAAAATGCGTTTGAAAAATCGCTGCGCAAATACTGTGTGAAAAAAAAAATTAAACACCCACCATTTTAATCTGTAGGGCATTTGCTTTAAAAAAATATATAATGTGTGGGGGTTCAAAGTAATTTTCTTGCAAAAAAAAATAATTTTTTCATGTAATCAAAAAGTGTCAGAAAGGGCTTTGTCTTCAAGTGGTTAGAAGAGTGGGTGATGTGTGACATAAGCTTCTAAATGTTGTGCATAAAATGCCAGGACAGTTCAAACCCCCCCAAATGACCCCATTTTGGAAAGTAGACACCCCAAGCTATTTGCTGAGAGGCATGTCGAGTCCATGGAATATTTTATATTGTGACACAAGTTGCGGGAAAGAGACAAATTATTATTATTTTTTTTTTTTTTTGCACAAAGTTGTCACTAAATGATATATTGCTCAAACATGCCATGGGAATATGTGAAATTACACCCCAAAATACATTCTGTTGCTTCTCCTGAGTACGGGGATACCACATGTGTGAGACTTTTTGGGAGCCTAGCCACGTATGGGACCCCGAAAACCAAGCACCGCCTTCAGGCTTTCTAAGGGCGTAAATTTTTGATTTCACTCTTCACTGCCTATCACAGTCTCGGAGGCCATGGAATGCCCAGGTGGCACAAACCCCCCCCCAAATGACCCCATTTTGGAAAGTAGACACCCCAAGCTATTTGCTGAGAGGTATAGTGAGTATTTTGCAGACCTCACTTTTTGTCACAAAGTTTTGAAAATTAAAAAAAGAAAAAAAAAATTTTTTTTTTTGTCTTTCTTCATTTTCAAAAACAAATGAGAGCTGCAAAATACTCACCATGCCTCTCAGCAAATAGCTTGGGGTGTCTACTTTCCAAAATGGGGTCATTTGGGGGGGGTTTTGTGCCACCTGGGCATTCCATGGCCTCCGAAACTGTGATAGGCAGTGAAGAGTGAAATCAAAAATGTACACCCTTAGAAATCCTGAAGGCGGTGATTGGTTTTCGGGGTCCCGTACGCGGCTAGGCTCCCAAAAAGTCCCACACATGTGGTATCCCCATACTCAGGAGAAGCAGCTAAATGTATTTTGGGGTCCAATTCCACATATGCCCATGACCTGTGTGAGCAATATATCATTTAGTGACAACTTTGTGCAAAAAAAAAAAAAATAAATAAATAAATTGTCACTTTCCCGCAACTTGTGTCAAAATATAAAATATTCCATGGACTCAACATGCCTCTCAGCAAATAGCTTGGGGTGTCTACTTTCCAAAATGGGGTCATTTGGGGGGGGTTTGTGCCATCTGGGCATTTTATGGCCTTCAAAACTGTGATAGGTAGTGAGGAGTAAAATCAAAAATGTACGCCCTTAGAAATCCTGAAGGCAGTGATTGGTTTTCGGGGCCCCGTATGCGGCTAGGCTCCCAAAAAGTCCCACACATGTGGTATCCCCATACTCAGGAGAAGCAGCTAAATGTATTTTGGGGTGCAATTCCACATAGGCCCATGGCCTGTGTGAGCAATATATCATTTAGTGACAACTTTTTGTAATTTTGTTTTTTTTTTTTTTTTTTTTTTCATTATTCAATCACTTGGGACAAAAAAAATGAATATTCAATGGGCTCAACATGCCTCTCAGCAATTTCCTTGGGGTGTCTACTTTCCAAAATGGGGTCATTTGTGGGGGTTTTGTACTGCCCTGTCATTTTAGCACCTCAAGAAATGACATAGGCAGTCATAAATTAAAGACTGTGTAAATTCCAGAAAATGTACCCTAGTTTGTAGGCGCTATAACTTTTGCGCAAACCAATAAATATACACTTATTGACATTTTTTTTACCAAAGACATGTGGCCAAATACATTTTGGCCTAAATGTATGACTAAAATTGAGTTTATTGGATTTTTTTTAGAACAAAAAGTAGAAAATATCATTTTTTTTCAAAATTTTCGGTCTTTTTCCGTGTATAGCGCAAAAAATAAAAACGGCAGAGGTGATCAAATACCATCAAAAGAAAGCTCTATTTGTGGGAAGAAAAGGACGCAAATTTCGTTTGGTTACAGCATTGCATGACCGCGCAATTAGCAGTTAAAGCGACGCAGTGCCAAATTGTAAAAAGTGCTCTGGTCAGGAAGGGGGTAAATCCTTCCGGGGCTGAAGTGGTTAAAATAATTTTACTTCTGACAGTTGATATATGGTACCAACATAGCCTCTTCCTTCCTATCTATACATATTGACGAGACGAAGGGACCACAAATAATTTTCTTATTGTCATGGCACTTCTTTACAACATTTCAGTATAAACATTGACAGGCTCCTGTCTAAATTGGCCCTAATATATACGAATGTGAGCTAGGGATTTACCTTAGATTGTAAACCCTTGAGGGCAGGGACTGATGTGAATGTACAATATACAGTATTATTGAGTAAAGTGCTGCTTAAAATTGACAGCGCTATATAAAAATACCTGTAATAAATATAGATATTTTTATTTGACCCGTTTGCTAAATCTGCAGAATAATAAATTGGAGTTGCGATCCTTTAACCTCTTGCCGACCAGCCGCCGCCGTTTTACACCAACAGAATGGCATGGCTGGGCGAAACGGCGTTGCCTTACGTCACTTCGCCTTTTAGGCCCCCAGGGGTGCGTGCCCACAGCATGTGCCCGGTGGGCGCGATGGCTCCCGCGATCGCTCGTGACAGAGCGAGAACTGGGATCTGTGTGTTTATGGAGTAGAGACAGATAGTATGTATGAACACTGATCTTTCCTCCTAGATAGTGCCATCCAGCCTACAATTAGAACACACCGAGGGAACACAGTTAACCTGTTCCCTGCCAGTGACATTTATACAGTAATCAGTGCATTTTTTATATCAATGTCAATTGCCAATGGTCTCAAAATGTATCAAAAGTGTCTGATATGTCCACCGCAATGTCACAGTTCCAATTTTAAAAGAATAATAAAAATGCCATAAATCTATCCCCTATTTTGTAGACGCGATAACTTTTGCACAAACCAACTAATATACGCTTACTGCAATTTTTTTTCTATACCAAAAATATGTAGAAGAAAACACATCGGCCTAAACTGAGGAAAAAATTTGTTTTTTATTTTAAAAAATGTGGGATATTTATTATAGCAAAGAGTCAAAATATTGTTTTTTGTTTTTTCTTCAAAATTGTCGCTCTTGTTTATAGTGCCAAAAATAAAAACCGCAGAGGTGATCAAATACCACCAAAAGAAAGCTCTATTTGTGGTGAAAAAAAAAAAGAAGTCAATTTTGTTTGGGTACGTCGCCGCACGACCGCGCATTTGTCAGTTAAAGCGACGCAGTGCCGAATCGCAAAAAAATGGCCCAGTCGGTCATTCAAGCTGCCAAATCTTCCGGGGCTGAAGTGGTTAAAGCTCCTACAATCAGAATTTGCTGCCTTTCAGAAGGATAAGAATGCAACAAAAATAGCGGTGGAAGTTTCGCTATACGAAGTATAGTAAAGTAAAGTGAAGTAACGCTATAACTGCCTGTTGATGTCGCCATTCAGGCGCTATTTTATATGCGGTGTTATTACCTGCATGAATGTGAACGAGCGATCTGTGGACTTGGAAACTATGAAGTGGAAATAGAAGAGAGTCTTCACATCCAAGAAGAGCTGCTGGTGACACTCTTTGCCTTTTACCCACTTGAGACCATCACTGATCAGATCAAAAGTTCAGATCCTGGGCCAGTGAAAGGATTGGAAAAAAAAAAAAAAAAAAAAAGGGGAGAAACATTATCTAATTGGTCAGATATTGCACTGGATCTGGTGGCATTACATTCTTGTCCTCGACATTTGCTGTGCGTGGCATTTTTGGTAGAATGCATGCAGTAAAAACTTCTTCCCGAACCCCGCTGTTTGTTCTAGTCTCACCACAGGGTTGTGATATATTATAGTAGTTCAAATGACGATTGTATGGACGAAGGTAATGGACAAGCAAACTTAATCATTATCTACCAGTATGCTATGCAAGAAAAGAAAAATTAGATCAATCAAGAAGACCAGAATTGAAGAAACCGAGGAAGAGAGATTATGATGTTGAGCCATCACTTGATTCAATTGTTTAATGGACATCTGAGAAAGGACAGTTACAACAGAAGTTCTGGAGGTCGGGTCTCTCAATCCAATGAAAAGCCTGATTTTGATATTCGTGACATTAGTATTTTCTTGAATCTCAGTAAAAAGATACAAGTATAAAGGTAAATTATATTAGAATGTATTATTATACAGTATATGTTGCACCCTCCTAGATAGGTGCTAGGATTATTGTTTTTGGTTGCTCTGCTTAACAGAAGAACGGTGGGGTAAATGTAGTACCTGGCAGCTTAAAGCGGAGTGCCACCCAACAATGGAACTTCCGCTTTTTGGAATTCCCCCCCCCCTCTGGTGTCACATTTGGCACCTTTCAGGGGGGGGGGGGGGGGGAGCAGATACCTGTCTATGAAAAGGTATTCTGCTCCCACTTCCGGGCATAGATACCTGAGCCACCCGCGGGTATCTACGCCACTTCTGGCGCCTTCTACATCCCCCCCGGCTGTCTTCCGGGAGAGACACTGGTTCCAGAAGACAGCCGGGACCAGTAGGCTGGTTCCCTACTACATGCGCAGTAGGGAACCAGGAAGTAAAGCCACAAGGCTTCACTTCCTGATTCCCTTACCGAAGATGGCAGCGGCAGCACCCACGAGCTAACGGAGAGATCAGCTTTGGGTGGCGACATCGCGGGCGCCTTGGACAGGTAAGTGTCCTTATTTTAAAAGTCAGCAGCTGCAGTATTTGTAGCTGCCGACTTTAAAAAAAAAAAAAAAAAAAAAAAAAAAAAAATTGGCGGAACTCCGCTTTAACAGATAGCTGTGATTGTTTAGTTCTGCCTGCTCAGTGTGCACTGATGCTGCTCATGCGGTCTGAAGCATCCCTGTTATCCAAGCAACCTAGGAAGGTTCTGGATTGTTGGTGGAAAACCACACAGATAAAGTAGCATAAAATGTAGATACAGCCCCAGCCAATTGGAAGAGGGGAGGTGCCCCTAGGCCTGCGGACTGCTTGTACAGTATTTATATTCAGGGAACACATGGGTTCTGGGTCTTTCCCAGAGTGGATTGTGCCAGCTAAGGCGAGAGGCTACTGCCATGCGGCCTCAGGTGGGCAACCGGGGGGCCTGAAGTTGGAACGGAAGAGTGCTCCTGATTCACACATATGCAGGTTGCTTTTTGCATATTACAGATGCATTTTGCGTTTTTTCAATAAGTCTATTGAACCAAAAAAAGTCCCTGGCCCTTTCCATAAAATGCACAGATATGAATGTCACCCATAAGAAACTATATTAAATGGACTGCCAACAAAACCGTGGACTTTTGTCCGAAGGGTGTTGGCCCAAACTTGTCTTACATACAAATGTCAAGGAATTGTTGGCCAAACACGAACGTAGTGACGTTCTACATTGTTTTTCAGCTCTTCAGCGCCACCCTTTGGGCTCCTTTTGCTAATTTTGTGTTAGAAGTTTGGAGTGTTGATTCTCGTTTTTCATTTCGCACTTTTCAGTTCGTTTTCTGAACGGTTGTTCGTCAACCAGCGAGGAAGAGGAGGACCAAAAAATTGTTTACTTTTTTTAATGGTGACCAATTATGTCATATGCCTTTGCTGCGGGAGCTCCAGGAGAATAATCCTGATGATTTTTGGAATTATCTCCAGATGACGAACCCCTGCTTTCACCAACTCTTGGCATTGGTGACCCCCAATATTAAGAAACAGGACACATGCATGAGGCTTTTAATTTTATTTTTTGGTTGTATAATAATGATTTGATTTGTTATATTTTTGGATGCATAGAATGCATTTTGGTTAAAGTGGAATTCTACCCACTTTTACGACTCTTCAGCATCCCTCCCTAAACTGTGCACTGTAAAGGAATTGGATATTTTAATTTTTTTCCTCAGCACCTACTGTATATCTGCTGTATTCATTTTTCACTTCCTCCTCCCTGGCCGTGGCCCATCGCATCATTTCCTGTTTGCAATGCCTTCTGGGAAGGGGTGGCAACTTCCTCTGACACTGCCGTTGCTATGGAAACCTGACCTGAAACCTATTACACTGCTTGTGCTGCACTGAGCATGTGCGAGATCTGCAAGGATGAGATCCAGGAAGAAATACAGTCTGGCTTCAGATGCCCACACTTAAGATGGCCACGGCCTGCTGTAAGTTTATAAAATAACAAACTACTGCTATAAACCTACAAAACAGACCTTAGTTTGCAGACTAACTTTACTAGAATACATTAAGCTTGTGTATTATAGGGGTATTTTTATTTAAAAAGTATAATTTCAGCTGGAACACCACTTTAAGTTCTATTGGCAGATAGCATGTGTAATTTTATTTGTTTTCTTTTTTTAATGCACAATAAAAAAAATTGTGGAGAATACTTGGCTGTTTTACTTCAAATTGTGGAATGGCGACAAACTTTGGCCATTAAAAATCTCCATAGGTGACGTTTTAAAAATGTGTACAGGTTACCAGTTTTGAGTTACAGAGGAGGTCTAGAGCTAGAATTATTGCTCTCACTTAAACGATAGCTGTGATACCTCATATGTGTGGTTTGAACACAGTTTTTATATGCGGGCACAACTTACATACGCGTTCGCTTCTGCGCGGGCGCTCGGAGGAACGCTTTAATTTAATTATTTTTAACACTTCCCTTAAAAATAAAAATTCCTTGTATTAGGAAAAAAAAACAAAAACAAATTTACACTAAAATGCAATAAATTAAAAAAAATCAGTTTCAGGGACGAATATTTTCCTGCATTCGGCCCTGAAACAGAGTTAAAGACGCACAGAGTTTCTGTGCAGTGCGCCCCCTGAGAGATGTGAACCGGCTCCATAGAGAGCCAGTCACATTCTCCTGCTATGCGAATTGGAATGTGGGGAAACCCACATCCAATTCGCATAGGTCTGAACCCAGCCTTAGACCCCATACACACTATTAGATTTTCTGCAGATTTACCAAAACCATGTAGTGCAAGGGCCTGCCTGATTGCATACAAATGTAAAACACTTATGCCCTGTACACACACTATAGGATTTTCCAACAAAATCATGTATTTTTTTCCCGAAGGAGGTTGGCTCAAACTTGTCTTGCATACACACGGTCACACAAATGTCAGAAATTCCGAACGCCAAGAACGTACGACGAGCCAAAAAAAATTAAGTTCAATAGCCAGTGCGGCTCTTTTGCTAGATTCTGAGCATGCGTGGACTTTTATGGTGTGGAATTGTATACACACACACACTCGGAATTACCAACAAGTATTGTTTTTGGAAAATTTGAGAACCTGCTCTCTAACAATTGTTGGCGCAAAATTCCATGTTCTATGGAGCCTACACACGGTCAGACTTTCCAACAAGCTCACATCCAACATTTGTCTGAAAATCCTATCGTGTGTACAGGGCATTAAAAGGTCATATTATGAGGAGGTATTCTTGGAGGAGCCATCCCCTGCTCATGTCCCATCACCAATACATGGGCCTGTGGAGGATGTAGAGGTGGTTCTTGAGGAGGAACCAGTCGCACCTCCTATGCCATAAAATCTGGATGTTGTTGCAATATCTCCCTCCCACAGCATAGAGGAAGAGGAGGAATATGCAGCAGAGGCACCTGAAGGTGTCCCTGAGGCTGGTGCTGGCCTATTGGGGGAATCCCACCAGGTGCCTACAGCCAGGATTCCTGTTGTGTTGGAGAACGCAAGTCTCCGTAAAATTGCAGACACAATGGTCTGGATGAAAAGACGGATCCTGGCTCTAGAAAGTACCTTTGGGCTTGGTCCTGCCCAAGCCCAGCCCCTTCTAGTCAACGAATTGTAATGCAAATTTTTGGAAAAATAAACAAAAATATCTTAAATAGATCATATTATATGGTTTTGGTAAATCTGAAGACGAAAATCCAATAGTGTGTATGGGGATTTAGAGTGCACCAGATTGTATGCAAGATGTGTATCTGCCTGTTTGTGTGTCCAGCCAGCTAGATTTCAGAGGAGTTCCTCGAGCAAAGGCCAGCAATATTGCAGACTGATAACCAATGTAGTTGGATTTTCTTCCATAGTAAGCTCTCGCCTCAACGAAACAAAGGATATGGCTAAAATAAGCAAGTAACCATGAGCACACATCCCCGATATCTGGGGGCTAAGGTATAGCATAATGTGTATGTTTAATGGTTGTTACATATGTCAAGAATAGGGTACTTTAGGTTCTTGTGATAATTTTCCAAAATCCTGGTCAGTTTCAAAAAACTCAATGGAAACATCTGCTTATAGGGACCTTTCATTGGCTCCTATCCGTTAAGTCTAAGGCTAGGTTTCCACTAGTGCGTCCCCAAAGTCGCGCGATTTTACCGCGATTTGAAGCAATGCCTGTATCTATAGACCTCAAGTCGCATCAAAGTGGGACCAAAGTAGTGCAGGGACTGACTTGAAGTCACACAGATATGAACGGTACTCATTGGAAATCATGGGAAACAATTTGTCATGCGACTTTTCAGTCCCAAGTCGCATGAAAAGTCGCACTAGTGGAAACAGAGCCTAAAGGTTCTCTCTCACCCAGCCTTGGCGTTAGGTAATCATTTTATCTATAAGTTTTTTTTTGTTTATTTTGAGAAAATATTTATCTTTATATATTGTAAATGCTTCTGGGTGATATACAGCAGTGATTCGGAACCCTGTCCTACAAGTAGCCCAAACAGGACATGTTTTGGGAATTTCTCTTAGATAAAATAGCTGTCCAAAATACCAAGACATTGACTCTGATTTAAAGCATCTGTTCAAGATAAAGGAAAGTCTGCAAACATTGCCTGTTGGGGGTACTTGAGGACCGGTTTGAGAACCACTACCATACAGTATATGAATGGGAAAGTCCACCTTCCACTATTCTGCATTGTGTATACTCTGTGTCCTGGTGTGTCCTGAGTAACACAGGTGGTGTCTTAGGTATCTCTCATACCCCCTGGGCTCTGCATCGTTAAGGCGGGAAAAAACCAAAACGGTGAACAAAAAACGGTGAATCTAACCACATTTGGTGTGTTCAGAATTTACTTTCCTAGATCAGCTATAGGGATTGAAGGAATATTGTTCTAGTTGAGGACCCTTTCACATACATGGGCAAGACACAATACTACGGTATTTAGAAGATCTTTGGGTTTGTGTAATATCATGAAGGTCCACAATCATTCTAATAAAATCCTGTGTACCTTTAATATATCAGAACCTGGACATGTCCCCCAAGGTGTGGAGTGTCTGATGGTACAAAGTATTAAACATTAATATATTATTGGCGGGGGTCATTAAACATGGCTGAGAGACATCCTGAGCGAGACCGGGGAGACTAAACTTCCTAGGTCTGGATTATGTAATTTCACTGCATTGGTGCTGGATGAATTCCTGACATTCAACACTTGAGGGCTTAATCTTTCATGTTTTCTATCTTGTAAAGCTAATAAAAGTACAAGGAAGCAATGCCTGTTACCAAAGGGCTGATATCCCCAAGTGTATTCCACATTGGAGCTGCTGGACAGAATATAATGAGATGGTGAGTAGTAGAGGGGACAGGGATCATTGAGCACACAGGTGGGCAATTAGGAGCACACAGGAGGGCAATTAGCCCATCCCCCAGCTGAGTACTAAACCCAATCACTATATGGGAAGAGCCTGCAGTGTGTATGGGGAGGAGTGTGACAAATACGACGCTTTGTATTTACTGCTTGAAAAGGCAGTTAAAAGCCCACACACACAGCGGCCCATAGAGCTCTATACCAGTGTTTCTCCACTCCTTAAAGGCCACAACAGGTTGTGTTTTCAGGATTTCCCTCGAATGAAACAGCTGTGGTAATTACTAAAAGGCAGTGAAACTGATCAAATCACCTGTGCAAAATAACAAAGCCTGAAAACATGACCTGTTGGGAGGCCTTGAGGACTGGAGTTGAAAAACACTGCTCATATATATATATATATATATATATATATATACACACAAACACACATACTGGGTGGAGGTTCCATTCACACTTATGAAACATTTCCTTCAGGATCTCCTTCCAAATAATACAACTTTGGGATCAGCGGCTCCCTACACAGAACACTGGACTTTCTGGATCTTCTCTTATTTCTAGAAGCTCAGAAGAGACAACCAAGTCCTATTTATGAATGATTTCCCTGGACTGAGCTCTGTCTCTGATATAAAAATCTCCCTGTACTGATATAAAAGTTGTTTTTCTACCTATACTGAGATTGAAATCATCTCTGTGCTGATATATCAATCAAAATTTTCCCTACAAGCAGCTTCAATGTCCCCCTTCCCTGACACGGCACACCTCCCTCTCCCAACACACAAATGACTGACTGGTTCTCTTCTCCACCCAGATATAGTCCCCATTCACCCCGCCCACTCATCACATGACTGCTTCTCCACTCCACCCAGATATAGTCACCCCCGCCCACTCATCACATGACTGCTTCTCCACTCCACCCAGATATAGTCACCCCCGCCCACTCATCACATGACTGCTTCTCCACTCCACCCAGATATAGTCACCCCCGCCCACTCATCACATGACTGCTTCTCCACTCCACCCAGATATAGTCACCATTCAACCCACCCACTCATCACATGACCAATACCAACCAATGAATGTGATGGTGCCCCAAGATGCAGCCTTTCCCACTCCCTAATCACGACTATCACAATCAATGAATGGACTTGTGTGCAAAGGTCTGTCCCTTCCCACTCAGTGATCACATGACCTCTCTCATAAGCTATTCGTATTGATCTATAGCTCCTCCCTTTTCTATCACACTCTCTCTCTCTCTCAATGATTTATATGCAAGAAAACTGACTCCCCATATACATCTATTGGATGGAGGAACTCATCTAGTTTTGTCTATTAGAAGAAGAAACATGGAAACTGGTTCCTACAATCATCTCCTCACTTTTCCGCCTAACCTGTGCTAGTGATCTGATCCTACAGATGAAAGGATCTAATCAACATCAACCAAACCATGAACAGCCCCAACCATGCCAACTCCTTCTGTCCATGGCTTACAAGGCTCCTTCTGTCCATGGCATACAAGGCTCCTTCTGTCCATGGCATACAAGGCTCCTTCTGTCCATGGCATACAAGGCCCGTGGGCATAATCCAGCGCACTGGGCCATATCATATGGCTCTTAGCTCTCACCCTCTTGCTTCCCACTGTCACTGTAAACTTCTGTTTATACAGCAACAGCTTTGCTCTTGACAGCTCCTGGATCTATTCTAACAGATCCCTGCAGGCACTTGGGGGCAGGGGAGAGGATATGGGGGGGAGAGGATAGGGGGAGGAGGAGAGGATGGGGGGGAGAGGATATGGGGGGAGAGGATAGGGGGAGGAGGAGAGGATGGGGGGGAGAGGATGAGGATGGGGGGGAGCGGATGAGGGGGGGCGAGGATGAGGGGGGGGGATGAGGGGATGGGGGGGAGAGGATGAGGGGATGGGGGGAGAGGATGAGGGGATGGGGGGAGAGAGGATATGGGAGGAGGAGGAGGATGGGGGAGGAGGATGGGGGAGGAGGATGGGGGAGGAGGATGGGGGGGGGAGGATGGGGGGGGGATGGGGGGGGGGCTGGGGGGGAGAGGATGGAGGAGAGGATGGGGGGGGAGGAGAGGATGGGGGGGAGGAGAGGACGGGGGGGGGGGGGGGAGGAGGAGGACCGGGGGGGGAGGAGAGGACGGGGGAGAAGACGGGGGGGCGGAGGAGAGGACGGGGGAGAAGACGGGGGGGAGGCGAGGCCGGGGGGGGGGAGAGGACGGGGGCGCGGACGGGGGAGAGGACGGGGGGGGGGAGAGGACGGGGGGGGAGGCGAGGAGGGGGGGGAGGAGAGGCGGGGGGGGGGGACGGGGAGGGGGGGAGAGGACGGGGAGAGGACAGGGGGGGGAGGGAGGGGGAGAGGACAGGGGGGGGGGAGGGGGAGAGGAGGGGCGGGGGGGGGGGGAGGGGGCGAGGACGGGGGGGGGGAGGGAGGGGGAGAGGACGGGGGGGGGGGAGGGAGGGGGAGAGGACGGGGGAGGGAGGGGGAGAGGACGGGGGGGGGAGGGAGGGGGAGAGGACGGGGGGGGGGAGGGAGGGGGAGAGGACGGGGGGGAGGGAGGGGGAGAGGACGGGGGGGGGGGAGAGGACGGAGGGGGAGAGGACGGAGGGGGAGAGGACGGAGGGAGAGAGAGGACGGAGGGAGAGAGAGGACGGAGGGAGGGAGAGAGAGAGAGGACGAGAGAGAGGACGAGAGAGGACGGGGGGGGGGGGGGAAGAGAGAAAGGACGGGGGGGGGGGGGAAGAGAGAAAGGACGGGGGGGGGGGGGAAGAGAGAAAGGACGGGGGGGGGGGGGAAGAGAGAAAGGACGGGGGGGGGGGGGGAGAGAGAAGACGGGGGGGGGGGGAGAGAGAAAGGACGGGGGGGGGGGGAGAGAGAAAGGAGGGGGGGGAGAGAGAAAGGACGGGGGGGGAGAGAGAAAGGACGGGGGGGGGGGGGAAGAGAGAAGGACGGGGGGGGGGGGGGAAGAGAGAAAGGACGGGGGGGGGGGGGGAGAGAGAAAGGACGGGGGGGGGGGAAGAGAGAAAGGACGGGGGGGGGGGGGAAGAGAGAAAGGACGGGGGGGGGGGAAGAGAGAAAGGACGGGGGGGGGGGGGAAGAGAGAAAGGACGGGGGGGGGGGGGGAAGAGAGAAAGGACGGGGGGGGGGGAAGAGAGAAAGGACGGGGGGGGGGGAGAGAGAAAGGACGGGGGGGGGGGGGAAGAGAGAAAGGACGGGGGGGGGGGGGGAAGAGAGAAAGGACGGGGGGGGGGGAAGAGAGAAAGGACGGGGGGGGGGGGGAAGAGAGAAAGGACGGGGGGGGGGGGGAAGAGAGAAAGGACGGGGGGGGGGGGAAGAGAGAAAGGAGGGGGGGGGGGGGAAGAGAGAAAGGACGGGGGGGGGGGAAGAGAGAGAGGACCGGGGGGGAGAGAGAGAGGACCGGGGGGGGAGAGAGAGAGGACCCGGGGGGGAGAGAGAGAGGACCGGGGGGGGGAGAGGACGGAGGGGGAGAGGACGGAGGGAGAGAGAGGACGGAGGGAGGGAGAGAGAGAGAGGACGAGAGAGAGGACGGGGGGGGGGGGGAAGAGAGAAAGGACGGGGGGGGGGAAGAGAGAAAGGACGGGGGGGGGGGAAGAGAGAAAGGACGGGGGGGGGGAAGAGAGAAAGGACGGGGGGGGGGGAAGAGAGAAAGGACGGGGGGGGGGGAAGAGAGAAAGGACGGGGGGGGGGGAAGAGAGAAAGGACGGGGGGGGGGAAGAGAGAAAGGACGGGGGGGGGGAAGAGAGAAAGGACGGGGGGGGGGAAGAGAGAAAGGACGGGGGGGGGGGAAGAGAGAAAGGAGGGGGGGGGGGAAGAGAGAAAGGACGGGGGGGGGGGGGGAAGAGAGAAAGGACGGGGGGGGGGGGAAGAGAGAAAGGAGGGGGGGGGGGGAAGAGAGAAAGGACGGGGGGGGGGGGAAGAGAGAAAGGAGGGGGGGGGGGGAAGAGAGAAAGGACGGGGGGGGGGGAAGAGAGAGAGGACCGGGGGGGAGAGAGAGAGGACCGGGGGGGGAGAGAGAGAGGACCGGGGGGGGAGAGAGAGGACCGGGGGGGGAGAGGACGGAGGGGGAGAGGACGGAGGGAGAGAGAGGACGGAGGGAGGGAGAGAGAGAGAGGACGAGAGAGAGGACGGGGGGGGGGGGGGAAGAGAGAGAGGACGGGGGGGGGGGGGAAGAGAGAGAGGACGGGGGGGGGGGGGAAGAGAGAAAGGACGGGGGGGGGGGAAGAGAGAAAGGACGGGGGGGGGGGAAGAGAGAAAGGACGGGGGGGGGGGAAGAGAGAAAGGACGGGGGGGGGGAAGAGAGAAAGGACGGGGGGGGGGGGAAGAGAGAAAGGACGGGGGGGGGGGAAGAGAGAAAGGACGGGGGGGGGGGAAGAGAGAAAGGACGGGGGGGGGGAAGAGAGAAAGGACGGGGGGGGGGAAGAGAGAAAGGACGGGGGGGGGAAGAGAGAAAGGACGGGGGGGGGGGAAGAGAGAAAGGACGGGGGGGGGGGAAGAGAGAAAGGACGGGGGGGGGGAAGAGAGAAAGGACGGGGGGGGGGGAAGAGAGAAAGGACGGGGGGGGGGGGGAAGAGAGAAAGGACGGGGGGGGGGGAAGAGAGAAAGGACGGGGGGGGGGGAAGAGAGAAAGGACGGGGGGGGGAGAGAGAGAGGACCGGGGGGGGAGAGAGAGAGGACCGGGGGGGAGAGAGAGAGGACCGGGGGGGAGAGAGAGAGGACCGGGGGGGAGAGAGAGAGGACCGGGGGGGGAGAGAGAGAGGACCGGGGGGGAGAGAGAGAGGACCGGGGGGGAGAGAGAGAGGACCGGGGGGGAGAGAGAGGACCGGGGGGAGAGAGAGAGGACCGGGGGGGAGAGAGAGAGGACCGGGGGGGAGAGAGAGGACCGGGGGGGAGAGAGAGAGGACCGGGGGGGAGAGAGAGAGGACCGGGGGGGAGAGAGAGAGCGAGGGGAGGAGAGAGAGAGGACGGGGGGGGGAGAGAGAGAGGACGGGGGGGGAGAGGATGTCCACTCTAAAACAGCACAAATGAGGTGCTTACCCCTGTGTGGCCCCCGGCGCGGTCAATCCCCACTGCACCAACCACAAACATTGAAACACCGACTAGGCCAATGTAGTGCAATCACAGGGGACAGAAAGGTAAAACTATGTATGGGACAAAAAATGCAGTGTATTAGAGATAGGCTATTTGAGAATATAGGAGACACATATATATATATATATATCTGAATTCATATAAACGAGGTAAGATACTTAATTACATGGGGTCCCCTAGTAACAAACCTCCGACTTACAAACGACTCCTACTTACAAACGACTCCTACTTACAAACGGAGGGAGACAACAAGGAAGTGAGAGGAAATCTACCCCAAGAAAGGGAAATTCTCTCCTGTAAAAGCTATTATGGGGAAAATGTACCTCCGCTGATTCTTTATCAATCTATGTTTCCACAACAACCCAAAATCTTCAAAATCCAATTGTCATTGGGACAGAAAGTGAGGTGAAATCATCTGAACAGGGGCACAGACAGCAAAACAAATGTTACAGGGGTGTTAACCCTTCCCTATGCTATCCAAAAAGCTTAAAAATATTTTTTTTGGCTGGAGCTACGCTTGTATGTACCTGTTCCGACTTACAAACAGATTCAACTTAAGAACAAACCGACAGTCCCTAACTTTTTTGTAACCTGGGGACCCCCTGTATAAGGAATCATACACACACGTAAAAAACACAAGGGAATTATTGACAAAAACACCTGGAACTATTTAAATGTAAGGAACGTGCGGATCCCGACCTTTTATGCCTTACCCAAGGTACATAAATCGATTTTGGAGCCCCCTGGAAGCCCGATAATATCAGGATGTTCATGTCTTACCTAAATGCAAGCAGTTTAGTGGATAGTTACCTACATCCCCACGTCATCTAAGAAAATCACCTGATTGAAAGAGGCCCCTCCTCCAATAAATATAAAGAATTCGTTTTGGAACTCCTTGATTACATCTTAAGATACAATGTTTTTCTGTTTAACTCTTCCCACTACCTCCAGGTGCAGGGGGTTGCGATGGGGACCAGGTGTGCCCCATCGTATGCCAACCTGTACCTGGGGGGGTGGGAAAAGGATGTGTTTTCCAGAGAGGACCTTGCCCATTTGATGGAGAGGGTTGTCTCATGGTATCGATATATACACGACATCTTAATCTTTTGGTCTGGTTCCGAAGTAGAATTGAATGATTTCCATCAATGATTTCAATCTCAGATTTACCATGGAATATAGTGAAACTAAAATCAACTTTCTTGACTTGACAATCTCTATTGATGCCAATGGTAAATTGGATTCCTCACTCTATAAAAAAACCTTCTGCGGGTAATACAATTCTCCATGCGAATAGCTCACACCCAGACTCACTATTGAGGAGTATTCCTTATAGCCAATATCTGCGACTCAAATGCAACTGCAGCAAGGATTCAGACTTTCAACTAGCTGCTAAGGATTTATATAGAAGATTGCTCTCTCGGGGTTACAGTCACTCCTGCCTCAAGAGAGCATTTAATCGTGTTAATGTTCAAAATAGGGATTCTCTAATTTTTTCTAAAAAATTTCCAAAAAAAGCAGATACAATAAAATTACTCGCTACTCCAATCAACACAATGAGATCTCCCCATGTGGAAACTGTGACATTTGTAATTTTGTAGACAATAAGTCCCGTTTTCTGCTTCCCAATGGAAAGTGGCATTCGATCAAATTTAAAGTAACCTGTCAGACTCCTGGTGTGATTTACCTGGCTCAATGTGTCTGTGGTAGCTTTTATGTTGGAAAGCAAAGCGAAAATTTTTCAAACATATAAAGGGACCATATAAAACCTATCTTCAAAAAACAAATGAACACCGCGATAGGTAGACATGTTGGTACGTGTCATGACTTCAACCCATATACCATCAAATTTCTGGTTTTAGAGCATATCCCGTTGGATGAAAGAGGGCGCAGCGTGGATCGTACGCTGCTCCAGCTTGAGGCCAGCTGGATATACGTCCTCAAAGCAAATATTTCCCTGGGTTTGAACGAGAGCTTAAGTTATAAGTCCTTCCTATGAATCTGCATGCGTGTTTGATAATAAATTCTCCTTACATATTTGGTGCAGAGGTAGACAATGGGTCAACAAGAATTGGTGAGTGATGGCACGTCTGAAACATCACATGTGGCTTTCTTGAGGCTATAAATGGCAGCGTGTTCCTATAATTCATGTGCGTGGTGTGATCTGACCCTTATCCCCCTGAGTACCGGACAGCTGCAAGGCTGTGTGCGGGGAAGTGGACAGCTGGGGGGGTGAACTGCTGGGGGGGGGGGGGGTGGGTGGGTGCAGTTGCAGTTTCTCCTTTTTTCTAAGCTCCCTCTGCTCAGGTGTGAATGCAGCCTAACATTTTGGAACTATAAATCAGGGGGTTGAGGATGTGGCCAGGTTTTTATATTTTATGGACCCTAAATATTATTTTATGGACCCTAAATATTTAAACGTAAACTTTAATGACATCAAAAAGGTAAATCAATTTATAATGCCATCAACTGCTTCTTTTAAAGCCAAACAAGTAAATACTTAAAGCACATGCACATTTTTTTTCATATTGTATGTTTTTTTATGCAAGTCAACAATATTTAGAAGAGAATGAAAACCATAGCCCATTACACATCATTGGTAAAAGTTTTGAATCCTTGATAAGTATCTCCAGAACTCCCACCAATGCTACAGACTTCTGGGGGCAGCAAAGGACTCCTTTCTTAAAGCTATCGGTAAAGCCCAAAATGACCAAATATTGGATTTGAGTGTCAAGTTGGATATTATATTTTATCTGGGAAGCTTTTCTGGTACTTCAACGCCTGCAGAGGCCAGGGGTGGGTAAGAATATGACTGTGTAGGAGTGGGAGAAAAGAGTGGACCACCAAGTAGGTCACTTCCGAGCACACAGTGCCTTTTTATCATCATTGGAGTCCAGCTGCATAGACAACGATGAACCAAGTAGCAGCATTTGCTTTGACAGGTAAAGAAACCTTGCTGGATAAGACTGTGCAGAGAACCCATTTCTTTTATCATCATTGGAACAGAACATTAACAATGTGGAAAATGAATTAAGGAGATAGCATGAGAGGTTCAGACTACCACATGTAACAAGCCACCTCATCAGTCCTGGTCACACACGTTGCTGTGAGCAATACAATCAGCATCCAAGCAAAAAACCTCAAGAACTAAAAAGAACCTGCATGTGTCTCTATGCAACCTTAAAGAAAATTAGACATCCCACAAGGATCCAAAGATTTGGGGAAAGTACTAAATGAAAAGTGGAACACATTTCCTGAGAGCTACATTTCAAGATGTACAAAGAAATACTTGGAATCACTGGTGTTCTGGTCAGGGCTTTTGTTTTTTAAAGCTTGCACAAGACCAAGACTTGGCTGTTTGTTGTCTTCCTGTCACCAGTCCATCCTAGAAAAAATAGTTTCCCTGCCTCCCTCTAGCTTGTTGGGAAAAATATTTTTTCCTAATATGTCAGAGGGACACAGACAGAACATGCCACTGTGTGGAAGATCACAGACTTTGGCTTTGCTAAGGTCAGAGGGACAATGATAACATCCAGGTGTTGCAGCAAATCCTACATGCCCCTAGAAATGCATGACATGACCATTTCAGGTGGACTGGTTGTAGATGACATCCTCGATGTGTGGCCGTTTGTCATCTGCTGCCTACTTACAGAGGAGTTTTCATGGCAGATGGCCATCCTTGATGATGAAGGATATAAACCTTTGGTTGACTGGCAAAACAATTTCAAGATGGATAACCCTCCTGAAGCATGGAGAAAGCCTCCCACTGGGATACAAAGAATGTTTATTGAGCTTTTGGCTATTGATTACACCAAAAGAAGTCAAAGTACCAAAGTCCTCAAACACACAAGTGAAAGCTGGAAAGAAGAAGATCCCATTGAAAGGAATTTGTCTGCACAGTCTGAGGGATCATTGGCTTCCCACCTGAACACGTCACAGAGCAGTGTTTCCATCACATCAACTCTCAGCTCCTTGTCGTCTTCCCTTTTTGACCACAAACACTTCTGGATCTTAGTTTGAGATGATGGGCCAGAGCCACAGGAGGACAACATGTCAGAGGCACCAATTATGTTTAATGATTAATTATCCTTACATATTGGTGTCAAGTTGGATATTATATATTATCTGGGAAGCGGTTCTAGTACTTCAACATCTGCAGAGACCAGGGGTGAAGTCAAGAATATGACTGTGCAGGAATGGGAAAAAAAAGAGGAGAGAGTGGACCACCAATATGTCACTTCGGAGCACACAGTGCCTTGTAGAATCATTGGGGTCCAGCTGCTGGATTCTCATCAGAGGGGTCTTTGTCCCTATATAAAGGAGTCTGGCTGCAGTGGGCAAGTACCCCAGACGAAGTCTTGTATGACGAAACGCGTCGGGAGGACTCCACTGCCGCCATTTTACTTGCAAGCGCTTTTTATTCTGAAATGTAAGTGTTTTTCCTTTTAATAAATTTTTTATGGTTTACGGAATTACGCTATGAGCCCCTTCTTCATTACATGTGGGTAATGTCCGTTGGTGTCCGAGCTTCCATATGAAGAAGACCTCTTTGGGATAGCAACGTTACAACTTCACCATTCACCAGCCCTTGGTTCCCTACCTTCATTGCCAGTGAGCAATCCAAGCCTGTTTGACCCATATAGCGTATGCTAGGTGGGTCCCAACTTTCTGGTAAGCCTCCAGTCATCCTAGGTGGCGGTTTCGCACAAGGGTCTGTCAGCACATGTTGGATTACATACAGAAATCTCTCACGAGTATATGTTTTGGAATTTATCACCATTGCAAAATTTATGTTCACCGTATCTGCACATTCAGTTTTGGACTTTATTGCCATTTTTACATCCTGTTATCACTTTTGGTGACCCTAAGGCTTTATAACATAAGTGTTCTATATGTATGAATGTTCACAAAGTATACAAAACACTATCTTTTCACAATTTATTTTGCTATTATATGTGGTATAGCAATATTTTCTTTCTCATTTTTTAGCGCTACACTTGGTTATATATGATTTATTACAAATTTTCTATTTGTTGTGTTAGCTGCTTACATCTATGACTTTTTTGGAGTAAGCGCATGGTTTATAGGTTTTTTATGCATAAATATGAACAAAGTAGCAGCGTTTGCATTAACAGAAAATGAAGAATTGAGGTTCAAGGTATATTTTGATTGAGCAAAGCCAACCTTGCTGATTAAGACTCTGCAGAGAACACATTTCTTCTATCATCATTGGGACAGAACATTTACAATGTGGAAAATGATTAAGGAGATATCATGAGGAGGTTCAGACTAGCACATGTAAACAAGTCAAGTCATCAGTCCAGTATGTGAGACATGAACAATGTAAGAATATTCTGATGTTGACAAGTGCTTGTTGGGTAAATATCTTTTGCACACAAATCTGACAGATCAGCGTTATAGAGAGAGGAAGATAACGGGCACCTGTCACGCCTTTCTCCCGGTCACACACGTTGCTGTGAGCAATACAACCAGCATCCAAGCAAAAAACCTCAGGAACCAAAAGAACCTGCATGTGTCTTAATTCAACCCTAAAAGGAAACTGAACATCCCACCAGGATCCAGAGATTAGGGAAAAGTACTAAGTGAAAAGTGGAACACGTTTCCTGAGAGCTAAATTTCAAGATGTACAAAGAAATATTTGGAATCACCAGTGTTCTGATCAGGGCTTTTGATTTTATATGTATTTTGTAGTAGTGTGCAGTCATTACTCTTTGCACCAACATATACACCACTGATTTTATTTTTACTAAAGGCATGGCATCTCAATCCACAGCACAGCTCCCAACTTTTCTCATTTAGAGGGATTACCTCTTTTTTGGAACCAAATCCTTCTGTCCTGCTCAGTTCTCTCTTCAGATGTTAAATTTCTCTATCAAAAATGTACTAATTAATTACCTTGAATTTGTTACACACCAACTTTCATTCAATCTCTAAAGTTGTTGCAAGCATGGCAGGAGTGTGTTCTATGCCAACATACTTTGTGCTATGTGTCCTTCCCTTTTATTTCAGAAAGTTGGGAGGTATGCCAATGATGGAACTCTTGTTAGCAACTCTCAGATTGGTGGGGTTAAGTCTTGTAGTTACAAGTATTAAAGTGAAATCGGAATTAAAGAGGTGGATATAAAATGGCCTTCTAGTGAACAATGGTAATAGCAGGACTATACCTCTTCAAATATTTAAAAGCAAAATGCTAATTGACAGATCTATTTTATTAGGAATTTGCCCAGTCTAATTATTATATATGTTTAGTGCAGCAACTCATAGGAACTGTTTTTTAGATTTTTTTTTTGTTTTTTTACCAATCTATAGTAGTGAATCAATTGGAGGATTACTTTTAGTTAGTGTAGATCTCTATCCCTTTTATTGCTTTATTGACTAAGAATTGTTGATTCTATGGCTAGAGTACCAGCACACAGCAACCAGTATACTTATAGGAGATAGAAGGATGGTCCAGGATATCTGCTGAAAACATCTTTTGGCTTATTTTCTAAGCCCTTAAGGTGAGGGTACAACTGAAGGGGGAGGAGTGCACATTGTACGAAGACACCTTATCACTTTATATGGACTGTGTTGATTATTTTTATATCATTAAGGACTGTGTGTAATTCACGGAGCACAAGCACTTTATATTATGATTGGATTATTTTGTAATTCACTGTTTTATGATACACATATCATCCAGATTACTTTACAGCATAGGTTGTATTGTTTGTTGGTTAGGAGTAGCGTGGCACATTTATATACATTTGTTTTTTCACATTGTGGGGAAGAGTGGGAAGTGCAGGCAGCTTTTTCAGTTTTTATTTTACGTTAGTTTATATTTTTTTTTGGCAGCTCACGAGGTCTCACCCATTTCTTATCTGCACATACTGAGACCCCCTTCCTCTGAGTGATCATCCCCTTTATTTCTCTGAATGCTGCTTACCTTACAATAGTAAGGCAAGTAGTTAGTACACCCACGGGTGCCATTCACACTGAAGATCCATAACCACTGAAGTCACAGCGCCACCTGTTGATGCTATATAGCAATATACCTGCATGTGAAACACCCCCAGCAAGGGTTTAGTGATCACAGATGAGGGAAGGGTAAGAACCCCATTGGGATAGTTACCTCCCCGCTTTGTGTCTTTACACACTGAAACCTGCGGTCACAGCTTGTTGCTATTAGACTAGGCTGCAGTGGCATGGTGTTTTGAACCACTCTGGCAGGTGTTTACAGCCTGTTGCATTAGCTGAATGGACTATGTATATTCATGTGTGCCTTTCTCTTTGGAATTCTGGAGACCAACTGATTGATTCCTGCATGGATGTCAGTGTTGGTGTTTTTTGTGAAGGAACCCATCTCACTCATACGAACCTGGTGCCACATCAGTGAGATTTACACATTTTTATAGTCTTGTGCAATTATCAATAAAGCTGTATTTTTCATTGATCAATTCCGTTGTGACTCTCCCATTGATTGCAGTCCTGGGACTGCTTTGGTCCCAACCCCCCTTTTTCTTTCACTGGATGCTATATAGCACTTTTTGCTTTGCACCTTTGCACTTTGAGTTCGGAGGAACTCAGCTCTTCACGACTGATTCATCAGCACTATTTGCACGTTTATTTATTACATGGAGATCATTGAATTGTTTATGCATTGTGTACTTTTACACATTAATACTTGAAGATTATATACTTTAGTCACGATATTAGCACCTTTTGCACTTTATTTGACCACTATCCTTTTAGGTGTTCACAGATTGATGCATTGTGTACCTTTGTTATTACCTGAAGGTCTCATAGCATGTGCATTTTTTAAGTTATTTTTATCTTTGATTAGCACTATTTATTTTGGAGCGTGACACTATCTATTGGTCTTTATATAATTTGTACTGTGGGTAGTGTTTGACCCTCACGGTGTCTGCTGCACCTAGATTGATTTTCATTAAATTGTCCATAGTAGCGCGGGAATATCTATTATTCCATCTCATTGCAGACTTGTTGTCTCATCAACAGATGGGCAGATTTCGGGAATTAGTTCCAGATGCAGACCAGATCGGACTTGTTGTGTCCTTTGGATTTATGGAAGCCGAATTTGATGCCTGTGAAGGTTGCCATTTGAAATTCATTGGCTCCCTCTACATGGGCATGTTATGAATCTGCGTGGAATCTTTGGTGTTCTTTTTTGTAATATCGCAATGTGTCAAATGACTGCGTTACAGAAGATTTAGTATTGTCATTCTTACTTTTTTTTAATGGCTAGTCGAAACTCTTATTCTCCTATTGTGAAGATAGGAGTGTCTTTTTTTCCAGTAAAACAAGCTTTAAAGGGCTATCGTAAAAATCACAGCTTACCTGATAAAGACCGCAATGACGGGAACCAAATGGGCACTGGATCCGCTCATAATCCAATTCCAAAATGCATGTCTGAAAATAAGGCCACCAAGAAAACCAACCTTTCCGACTTGGGACCCATCGATTGTGTTAGAGGCTCTGTCTAGAGAACCCTTCTTCCCTCTGGAATCAGTATCCTTATGGGATCTAACCTTTAAATTATCTTTCCTGGTCGCAACAACATCTGCCAAGAGTCTCAGAGTTACAAGCTCTACTAATCAAAGAGCTGCATCTGGTCTTTTACCCGAATTGAGTCGTCCTCAGACCAGCAGATCAATTTATACCCAAGGTAGCATCTACCTTCCACTTCAACTCAGAGATCAATCTTCCAGTTTTTCTTACTAGTCAAGGGAATCCACATCCGTTGGACAATAAATCTGTTGTTATCTCCACCTACTTAGAAGCTACCAAACAATTCAGAAAGACTGACAACCTTCTAGTCATACCGCATGGCACAAGAAAAGGCCAGGCAGCTGGCGCAAGAAAAGGCCAGGCAGCTTCCTCAAGAACAAATAGCTTCTTGGCTAGTGAGAACCATCAAAAGAGCGTACCAAATTCGGCTACTCCCAATACCAGACGGATTAAAGGCCCACTCGACTAGAGCAGTAGCGACCTCCTGGGCAGCGTACTGTAGCGTGTCCTCAGAAACCATTTGCAAGGCGGCAACCTGGTCTTCCAGAAATACTTTGATATCACACTACAGAATAGACCTGGCTCAATTAACTACGGTTGAGTTCGGGAGATCAGTCTAATTCTTCTATACCCTGTACTTGAGCAAATAAAATCTTCAGAAAGCACCCACCCATATAGCGAGTTATTTCCCAATGTGTGTGCTGCCATGATGCGTCAGGAAAACGGAAAATTGTATTCATACCTTTCCGTAATTTTCCTTTTCCGACGCATCCCATGGCAGTACACAGAATCCCACGCTTCTAAGATGATAGTTATTGAGAATGCAAAGGTGGACTCCTCTTCAAATCTTATAGCTAACCGGTCCTATCAGGTTGTGGAGGCGGAGTCACAACCCAATGTGTGTGCTGCCATGGGATGCATCAGGAAAGGAAAATTACGGAAAGGTATGTATACAATTTTCCGTTTTTTTCCTCCAATCACAGAACTATTCTGTGTTAGTGATCTGACCCCAAAAAAGGAAAGGATCTCATCAATATCAACCAAACCAATTGTCATATGTATGACAAAAGTAAAAATCTCCCATTACATCTAGATATTGTTACTAAACTTGCTGAACCTTTTTCTTGGATGAATTTATTTTGTGTGTGTGTGTGTGTGTGTGTGTGTGTGTGTGTGTGTGGTCAGCTTAAGTTTACACATGTAGCAGACCTTGCTGCCCCTCTGAAAAGCATTCTGGGGTGGATCATTTTTTGGGGGTGTTTGACAGGTGGAGAGGAGTTAATATGTAACTCCCTCAGATCCAGTTTTGACCCTGTAAAGCCCACACCACCAAACGATGGTTACATGCATTGTACTCAGTGATTGGGAAGTTGCAAAGCAGTCCCTATCAATTTTATGTGTCACATTCAGTGGCAGTACTGCCCCACCAAACATGAAAGGCGGTATCATTAAGTTTAGAAAAAAATATTAAAAAAAAAAAAAAAAAAGGAAAAAAAAAAAAAATCTAACTCCCACTCTACAAATGTGTTGTGTACAATATGGGGGTGTTGCTTTAGTGGGGAGAATGCACAGGTACACCGGGCATTGGTCTTATCATTGAGAAACCAGAAACTATTGGAGAAGAACTTCCATCCAGCCGAGAGCTGTTCCCTGGAGATGAGATGGATGGATGTTACCAATCCTTTGGGAATAATCTGGGATTAGGCAAAGAATGCCGGCGAGGACCCAAGAAGCTTAGTAGGACTGCTTAATTCATTTGGAGTAATTGAGTGGGAAGTTTAGGAAGACTAAAGCTGGATACACTACACAATTTTCTTCAAAATTTACCAAAACCATATAATGAGGTTAAACCTTAACCGTTTCAATTTGTATGCAATCAGGCAGGCCCTTCATTACATGGTTTTGGTGAATCTAAAGGAAATGAAAACAAAAAACAAAACAAAAAGTTGTATAGTGTGTACCCAGCTTAAGTTTACACATACAGCAGAAGCCTTGCTAATCCTCTGAAGAACATTCCACGGTGGATCACTTTACAGGAGGTTTCTGACCAGTAGAGAGGAGGCAATAGGTCACCTCAGAGTTTTGAGCCACACCACCAAACCACAACTACTTGCATTGCCCCAGTTGTAGGGTGGTTGAGGTGCAGCCCCATTCAATTGAATGTGCCCCAGTCAAAGGCAGTACTGACCACCAAACAAACTTTTTTTTTTTTTTGCCAAAAGGCAACCCCCATCCAGCTGCATTTGTGGCTTAGGGGGGTGACCAGGGGCAGCTAAGCTGTGTGTAAGCTGTCAATTTCTACCACCCCCAACCACAAATATTAAAAATGTACTTTATTTTTTACATAACTTTTCTTTCATATATTTTATTGGCATTCAGAATGTGTACAGGCGGGTGAAAGATGCATTCTGGTACAGCAGAACCTTGGTATGAGAGAGTTTTGCAAGACAAGCAAAATTGTTTAAATATATTTTGGACTTGATATACAAACAATGTCTTGATATACAAGTCATGTGATAATTGAGTACATTGGAACCTTGGTTAACGAGTAACGCGGTTAACAAGCTTTTTGAAAGACGAGCAACTTTTTTTAAAATTCTGACTCCGTTTTTAAGAGTTGCCTCGCAAAACAAGCAAAGCTAAAGGGGTGTGCAGTACCGCATTTGGCCAGAGGTATGGGGGGGCCGGTGACGCTCAGAATGTTTTGGAAATACTTCGTTCCAGAGTGTTTACGAGTTCAGCCAAGCTGTCCGAGTATTTATGAGGCTCTCTGCCGCCCCCCCCCCCACCTCTGGCCACATGAGGTATTGCATGCAATAGAAGTCAATGCGGACCAAATTATCTTAGTTTTCATCTACTTCTATGGGGAAACTCGCTTTGATATGTGAGTGCTTTGGATTACAAGCATTCTCCTGGAACGGATTATGCTCACAATCCAAGGTTTCACTATATAAAAGAGAAGAGAGGCACCTCTAAGTGTAGCAATATGGTTACATTTAATGAATGTAAAACATTTAGAAACATATTGGCTACACTTAACGGCGCCTCTCTTCTCTTTTATACACTGTAGCTCCCTGCTGGATTTTGCTTCTAATCCCTTTGTGGAGGCTTCCATTTGTGGATGGACATTGTATGGTTGCACAACCTGGTCACATTGCTATAATTTTTGTATATGGACTATAAACTGAAGGACTTATGAATAAAGGGTTGTGGAACAAATCATTTGAGTTTCTATTATTTCTTATGGGGAAATTTGCTTTGATATACAAGTGCTTTGGATTACAAGCATGTACAAAGTTTCACTGTATTTGACTTCTTATCTCTCAGTCATGATGAACAGATCCAGTTTGTAGAGGTCACCTCCAGTGATGGGATAACACTCAATGTTGATATTTCTCATCAATGATTCCTCAAATGTTCTGGATTTGTATCAAAACTTTGTCTACCTGTGATAGCAGAGCCTGGGAAATTTGGCTGGTGGGGGAAGCTCCAGCAATAGTTTAAGTGGTCTGAGGGGAAAAATAAAGCTGATCATTTCACGTCACTAAATTTATATCGGACACTAATGGAGGGTTTGCCTTTAACTGTACAGGATAGAACAAAAAAAAATGAAAGAATAAGGAAGCAATGGTTGTTATCAGAGGGTTGATGTCCCCAAGTGTATTTCACCTTATTGGAGCTGCTGGATACAATATAATGAGACGATGGTGAGAAGTAGAGGGGGCAGGGATTGGTGAGCAGCAGAGGGGGCTAATGAGCTTACTTCCCAGCTGAGGACCAAACCCGTCACTATATGGGAAGAGCCTGTAGTGTGTATTGGGCTGAAAGTAATACTTTGTATTTACTGCTTAAAAAGACTGATGAAACCCTATATACACCACATGGCCCATAGAGCTCTATACACACACTGAGTGGAGGTTCCATTCACAACCCCAAAATATTGCCTTCAAGGTCTCCTTCCAAGTCCAACTTTGGTATCAGAGGCTCCCTACACAGAACACTGGACTTTCTGGATCTTCTCTTATTTCTAGAAGCTCAGAAGAGACAACCAAGTCCTATTTATGAATGATTTCCCTGGACTGAGCTCTGTCTCCAATATAGAAATCTCCTTGTTTGTGCTCCCTGTACTCTCATACAAGTTGGTTCTCTCCCTATACTGAGATAAAAGTCATCTCTGTGCTGATATATCAATCAAGACTTTCGCTACAAGCTTGTATCTTGGTATAATATCCACCCCACATAGCACACCTCCCTCTCCCAACTGCTTCTCCTCTCCACCCAGATATAGTCACTATTCACCCCGCCCCCTCATCACATCACCAATACCAACCAATGAATGTGCTCCAAACCCTTCCCACTCCCTAATCACATGACCTCTCTCTCATTAGCTATTCATACTGAGCTGTGGCTCCTCCCTTTCACAGATTAACCCTTTTCTGTCATTCTCTGTTGGATGATTTATAAAATATTGATATAAGAAAACTGACCCCCCCCCCCCATATATACATCTATTGGATGGAGGAACTCATCTGGTTTTGTCTATTAGAAGAAGAAACATGGAAAAGGTTACTACAGACAACTCCTCACTTTTCCTCCAACGACAGAACTATCCTGTTTTTGGATGTGATGTTAGTCCGGTTTAACCACTTCAGCCCTGGAAAGATTTGGCTGCTGAAAGACCAGCTGCTGAATGCGTTTCGGCACTGCGTCGCTTTAACTGACAATTGCGCGGTCGTGCGGCACTGCACCCAAACAAAACAGACGTCCTCTTTTTCCCACAAATAGCTTTTTTTTTTATTTTTGGTGGTATTTGATCACCTCTACGGTTTTTATTTTTTGCGCTATTAACAAAAATAAGAGCGACAATTTTGGAAAAAAAAAAAAACAATATTTTGTACTTTTTGCTATAATAGTAATAAATATCCCCATTTTTTTTTTTTTTTTTTTAAAACTATTTTTTTCTCAGTTTAGATCGATATGTATTCTTCTACATATTTTTGGTAATAAAAATCGCAATAAGCGTTTGATTAGTTTGTGCAAAGGTTATAGTGTCTACAAAATAGGGGATAGATTTATAGCATTTTTATTATTATTTTTTACTAGTAATGGCAATGATCTGCGTTTTTTATTGGGACTGCGACGTTAAGGCGGACACATCGGACACTTTTGGGACCATTGGCACTTATACAGAGATCAGTGCTATAAAAAATGCACTGATTATGGTAAAAATGTAACTGGCAGGGAAGGGGTTAACAATAAGGGGGCGATCAAGGAGTTAACTGTGTTCCCTAGTGTGTGTTCTAACTAAAGGGGAAGGGGACTGCCTAGGTGAGATGACAGATCGCTGTTAATAATTTGTATGAACACACGATCAGTCTCTTCTCCCCTCAGAGAACCGGGATCTCGCATCAGCTCCGGGGGCGAGCAGCGGGCGCCCCTAATGGCCACAGGGCGAAGCGACGTAACATAACATTGTTTCACCCAGCCGTGCCATTCTGCCGCAGTAAAACTGTGGCTTCTGGTCGGCAAGTGGTTAAAAAACAAAAAAGACAAAAGTCCATCTAGTTCAACCAATAAAAAGGAAACAATACATATACAATGCTATATACACATTCCTATACCCACAGCTGATCCAGAGGAAGGCAAATCCCAGCAAAGTATAATCCAATGTGCTACGGTGGGGGAAAAACATTTTCCTGTCTAAACACCTGCTGACACTTCATTTCATCCAATGTTATTATTTTTTTGTTTTACAATTTCTAACTCTCCCATAGTTTGCTTACTCTGTGTGAAAGAAATCTAACTTGCTGATGGCCACACTCATGAATGTATTTATTTTGGGGGGGCTATGAAGAGTGGGGGGTTTATGTTTTGCCCCATTATTAGTATGCGTCTTTTCTCACCAACTAGACCCTGAAAAGATTTTAATTAAATGTGATATCATGCGGTGCGGTGCGGAGGGGTTTATATGTTTCCTCCAATGTGTTGCCTGGTGAATATTCACCGTATTCTGTACCCAGCTTCATGCTGCGATTGTTGTGTACAATATAAAGATTTAATCTTTTTTTAAGAGTGTAAGCTCTTATGGGCAGGGCCCTTCTAACGCTCTTGTATTGTAGAGAGTTGTACAAACCCTAAAGCCTCATATACACAGTACGATTGTTGGCCCACCAAGCGTCTGATTTTTGTCAAAAAGGGTCGTGTTCCAGGATCTTGTCTTCCATACTAAATGGTACACAATTGTCCTGCCACAAAGAAAGTAGTGACGTACTACGAGGAATTTCAGCTCTTGAGCGCCACCCTTTGGGTCCCTTCTGTTAATTCCGTGAGCATTGATTCCAAGCATGCGTGTTTGTACATTTGACTTTTGTGTGATGGACTTGTGTACTGACCATCCAAAAATCTGACGTCAAACCGTTGTCCGCCGAAAATTTACTAACCTGCCAGCCAACATTTGTTGGCCGAAAGTTGAACAACAATTGTCTAAAGCAGTGGTCACCAACCCTGTCCTCAGGGCCCACTAATGCCGGCCATACACGGTTCGAATTTGGAAAGAATTTTCTTTCGAAAATCGTATCTAAGAATTTTCGTACGAATTTCGCACCATTAGTGGGCTGCAGCAATGGACGATTTTCGTGCGGCAATCAAATTTGAGGAATCTGACATGTTGGAAATTTAGAAAAACAAACGATTTTCTAATCAATGATGGGAGAATCGTGCGAGAAATGTAATAAGAAAAGAAAAATTTACGGAGAGAAAAGAAAATTCCGGGCCACGAAAATTCTTTTCTGTAGCAACATGAGGTGAAATTGAAGGCTTGGTCGGCCGGATTTCGAAAATCAATGGCGGCATCATCAGATCACAAAAAAAAACGAACTTTCTGATTTTGAAAAGAACATTTGTTCGAAATTCGACCTGTGAAATAACTGAAATACCTTTATTGTGAAATAACTGAAATACATCACAGGTGATACCATTTGCTGCTCAGTGATTGCCGTATTCTAGTCTGCATCTCCCCAAGGTAATACATAAAACCTGGCCTGTTAGTGGGCCCTGAGGATGGGGTCTAAGGAGCGTACTAACGGTCAGATTTTAGGACAGCAGTCTGTCAACAGACAATCCCCTGCCAACAATTGTATCGTGTGTACGAGGCTTTACTCCATAAATACCAGATCAGATTTTTACCATAAAGGAACTGAACTGACATCATTGTGGTGCTGCAGAAAGAAAGAGAAAATATAAAACTTGTTTTGTTTGTTGGGCAAATAAAACTTTTAACCAATGTTTATATTTTTTTTATTGTAAAAAAATGTATTATTATCACCCATAGAAATCCGTACACCATGTAATGCTTTCATATCTGCCTTTCATTATGTACAATTGCAAGTCATACAAAAAAAACAAAAAAAATAAACACCCCTTTAAATTCTGTCCTGCCTAATTACATCAACAAATGAATTCATCTGTGGTATATGGAGGGTGTTAAGGCTCCATGCACACTGAATGTTAAAATAACGTTATAAAAACGCCAGTAGCTTTGCAGTGAGTCTTTCAATCTTTTTTTTTTTTTACATTTCTGCACTAGCGTTTATTAGCGTTTTTCCACGTTAGCATTTTTTAGTGATTTTTTTAAATGTATTTATTTACTGGATCAAAAACATTAAAAAATGCTGGTCAGCCACATTTTTTGAGCGTTTATCGATGTTTATCAGCATTTGAGCATTTGGCGTTTTTTGTGGTCATAAAAACGACTCCTGAACGCGATTTTATGGCGCTCAGAAAACAGCCCATAAACTCTACTGCTGATAAACATCCAAAAACATCCATGTGCTGCGCATGGACACATAGGATAACATAGAGGGGAGTTTATGGGCTGTTAAGAAAAAAAAAAAATGCCCAAACTCCCAAAAATGGCCATTTATGATCTTTAGTGTGCATGGAGCCTAAATATGAGAATCTTTCTTATCTTTGTAAAAAAAAAAAAATACATGCACATCTATTTGCAGAGAAAATAATGTGCATTTATAATTTTTTTTTTTTTCTAGGAGCCTGCAAAGAATCACACAAGTGATCAGCAGACATGAAAAGGGTGGTCCACATTTTAGTCAAATATAGTTAATCAGACACTGTAGAGGTTGAGTTAACCCAACCCCCACACTCCCAGACCTTAGAATTTAGTGGGTATCCCCCCATTAGCGTATGTGGCTTGATAAAATGGCAGGGCCTTATGTATCAAGGCTTTCCAAGCCGGTAGGGCCGAAGCAGCAGCTTTTTTCTATGAAAAAAAAAAAGTTTTCTAGCATAGAAGAAGAATAATGTAAGTAAAGTATAGATAGATTTTGTGGGGGCCAATGAAATCAACTAAACACACCTCTATAGTAGAGGTTATAACTAAAGTAGTAACCAACTTGATACACTTTGTAATCTCCAGCAAGTACTGAAGATGTGGGGGATGTCAGGAGCTACTCCAAAAAATGCCCCATGACAAAAAGGAATTATTTATGGACTATCTCGGTACCTAGGGAATGGACAATTACATACTGTTCAATGGCTCGACACTCCCAGAAGGTATTAATGAAATTAGCATTGGGAAAGTAGCAATGGCAGCACGTTGAAGCATTGAACGCTATATACTGTGGGTAGGGTTGCCACCTCATGCCTGTAAACCCAAACCCATATTAATTACACCAGTTCTATGGCTGATTAAGGTGGTAATTAAACTCACTAGGTGCCTTATCTGCATTAAAATGAGCCTCAGAACCTGTGTAATTTATGTGTGTTTGGGTTTAAAGGGATGAGGTGGCAACCCTAACCTTTGGGCAGCCTATCCGGGGTCAGATGGTCCCTAGCTAACACTAAATCTGGTAAAGGGAGCCTCCAATATATCATCCCAGTCTAGGAACATCTGCAACCCAAGCATTTCTACAAGGTGTAAGAAGTTTGCTAGTTGCTTATAAATAGTAGATAGTGCCTTGGAGAGAGAGAGAGAGTGTGTCATCTCACAATAATAGACCAATGTCAGTAGATTGAAGAAGAAGCCGGTCACAACCAAACTGAGCTGGATAGGCCTAAACTGCAATAAGTGGAACCGGTGAGAGTTGGGCAGACGGACACAAGGACTTCAACCCATCAAACTGCAGCAAAGCCCTATTACTGACAACATCACAAAGTTTCCTAATACCAAACTTTGTTGGACTGAGAAGTGTGGATTCATCCAGCAAAAAGATAGGTCTGTGTGTACATTATGCTGTGAAAGTGTCGTCTGTCGGACATCAAGTGTGGTGAGACTTTCAAATCAAACACCAGGCCACATTACAAGACCCGGCTAAAAGTAAAACACACCCTAAAGCCTCGCACACACGATTGGATTTTCACCAAGGAATTGTGTGATGACAGACTGTTTGCCTAAAATCTGACCGTTAGTACGCTCCATAAGACAATTGTTGTCCAACTTTCGGGCAACAAATTTTGGACGACAGGCTTATAAATTTTCAGCGAACAACGGTCTGTTGTCAGATTTTTATATCGTGTGTACACAAGTCCGTCACACAAAAGTCCAAACACGCATGCTCAGAATCAATGCTCACCAAACACGACATTAGCAGAAGGTGCCCAAAGGGTGGCACTCAAGAGCTGAAATTCTACGTAATACGTCACTACGTTTGTGTTTGTTGGCCGAAAATTGTGTTGTTAGTATGCAAGACAAAATCCAGCCACATGCCCTTCAGGCAAAAGTCTGGAGCTTTGTCTGCCAAGAATCTGATCGTGTGTACGAGGCTTTAGAGGAGCTGTCTCTACACAACAAGAAGCAAAATGTATTCCATCAGATAATGGGAATAAATAAAAATAAAGAAATGGAGTCTACTGCAGTTTCCAAATAGTGCAATGTTGTACAAAGAAGGGAAAGCCATTTACAGATGTAAAATATTTTAGGGCCGGTTCAAACCGCATGCTGTCCAGTGTGTTTTGAGGGCCAGTTCAAACCATGCCGACACATGAAAATGAACACGCTGGGCGTTCCTGTGCAATTCAGACCTCATGTAAGACAAACTCCAATCTGCAGCAGGTGTTGAAGTGAACAACACCACAAACACAGGTCTCAAATGTATTGTGTTAGCCGACACCTGATCACATGGTGCTTTTGTAGTGCAGTAGGATTATATTAAGTTTGGCCACTATTGGCCTGTAAACGTAGGTGACCGTACAGTGTTTGGACCCGATTATGTTAAAAGAAAAAAAAAAAAAAGGAACGGGTTTTGGGCCCTATAAGTTGTTAATAAAACAAGATTTTTGAAAATGTATTTGTCGGCATTTGCTTGTGTTTTGGTGATCATGTGTATGTAGGGCAAGGGGCAGGTCAAAAAAATAAAAAATTGACAGACCACAACCTCTATAGGGGAAAGATTCCTAAAACTTGTGCACACAGAATCTGGTGTAGCTGTGTATAGTAACCAATCAGCTTCCAGGTTTTAGGCCAGGTTCACACTGGTACAACAAACACTCCGACATTGGGAGCTCATGTCGCATGACGTGTGAAAATCATTGTTTCCCTATGAGAGCCGTCGTAACTGGTCTGACACAAGTCGGTCCGACTTTGAAAATGCTCCCTGCACTACTTTGGTCTGACTTTGATCCTACTTCAGCCCATTGAATATCACTGAAGTCGGATCGCCTTCTTAACTGATCCAACTTTGACATGCTACTTGTGCTCTGATGATCTTGAAGGGGAACCCCACTCAAATAAATAAAAATAAAAACATGGCATGGTTTTCTCCTCCAAGACCATACCAGACCCTTTGGTCTGGCAAGGATTTTAAGGGGAACCGCCAACACCGAAAAAATGTTGCCCCCTAAATCCATACCAGACCCGTATACGAGAACGCAGCCTGGCAGGCCAGGAAAGGGGGTGGGGACGAGCGGGCGTCCCCACATACCCAGCAAGGGTGAAGATCCGTTCAGCTCTGACGCTGCCTACGGCTCTGGTAAGTGGCGGAGTGCGGCGGGAGAGGAAGGCCCCCCTCCCGCCGCCGATAAAAGTAATCTTGCGGCAAATCCGCTGTGGAGACCACTCTTATTGGAAAGGGGACCGCCAGCCAAAGAAGAGGATACCGGGGTTATGGCAGCTAGTTGCTGCCATTACAAATATATTCCTCTTCAAACTTAGGACGTATATCGGCGTGTGGCAGTAAATGTTCATTGGCTCTATACTATAGAATGGGATTTCAGTTCATCTTTCCATCAGAAACCATGAAATCAGGCCGAGACAGAAGTACAGTTAAATCCCACTTGTTTAATAATAAAAGTAAAAAGAACAAACTTAGTCAAAACATATCCAAAGTTCAGTAACCAGAACAGATAGTCAGCCAAGCCAGAAGTCAGGGATCAATGTAGTGGAACAGCAAGCAGGATCTGGAGCCAGAAGGGATGTCTGCAAAGCACGTCTTTAACAGGATCGCAGGAGATGGTCAACATCATAGAAACTAAGGCGAAGGCAGAGATCCTCTGGGCTGAACTTCTTAAGTAGGCAGGACTGAAGAGCAGGATATCATCAACAGCTGAGTAACTGTGGAGAGATAGTAGCTGGCAATTAGCCAACAGCTGAGCGGCCAGCTCAGAGAAGGAAGGCCTGAGCCCAGCTCTGACAGTTTCCTTCTCTTTTATTTTATTTACCCTCCCTATGAAATGCACATCTACAGTAACACACACTATTGATGTTCAAGAGGAATTCCAGAGTTGTTTATTTCACGGAGTCAGCAAACATTCTAGGCTTTTATATAGGCCTTCGAGGACCTTTGTGTTCTTTTTTACATAACTTATTTTCCAGTGAAAATCTCTGCTATTTAATAAAAGGGGAAAAGGGTAAGGAAAAGAAAATTGAAACAATATCACAATTTACTTATGAATAAACATATTTATTTTATTATGCCCACTCCTCCAGACTGACATCCATCCATCAAGACATTTTGATATTTGCATAACTCCTCCAGTGTTATCAGTTCAAACAGGAATTTATACGCTCACTGAACTTCTGGCAGGATCAGCGGGTATTTGTTTCTGTACGGAGAAAATTCAAGAGCCCCACCCAGTGCACAGGAGGAGAAACTACTCATATGTACAAGTTACATCCCCCATGTACCAGGCAGGGGTCTTGTTCAACCCCTGGGGGTAGTCCAGACTTCTTGTCTCTTAAAAAAAACAAAAACATAAAAATATTGTTAGAGCAAAATATTATTATAAATCCCATATTCATGTTTGCTGTTCACATATAATTTTCTTAAAACTGCACATGGTCAGTTCTGAAAGATTTCTTCCTTATAGAATGACTGACTATCCTGCAGTAAATAATTATACATGTTTAGCATTCCATGTACACATATATCAAGTTACAGACACTGACTGTATAGGTGATTTGTGCAAATTAGAAAACAGCCATAGAATAGCTAATCTTAGTTAATAAGACAACAAAAAATAGAGACCTAAATCATCCAAAAAGAAGCCATCCTTTACTGGTTTTACTTTTCATGATTAATAAAAACCGAACTTTTAAAAGCAAAATGTTAACAGCCTATCCAACAAGAGTCCTGCTATTACCATTGTAAACTAGAAGACCTTTCATATCAACCTCTTTGATTATAGTGTCACTTTAATACTTCTAACTGCAAGGCTGAGCTCCACCACTCTGGAAATGGCTCACAAAAGTTATACCATTGGCATACCTCTCAACCTTCTGAGATGAAAGGGAAGGACACATAACACAAAGTATATAGACATAGAATGTGGACATGCCATGCTTGCAATAGTTTAGAGGCTGGATGAAAGGTTTAGTGCATTACAACATACTTGGTAGTGAAATAATACAATTGTATAGAGATCTGAACATCAGAAGAGGGACAACTAAAAAGAACAGAGGGATTTTGTTAAAAAAAAAAAGAGGTTAATCAGCCTATATGCTTTGGATGGAGATGCTATGCCTTTAGTAAAAAAAAAAAAAAAAAGTAAAATTAGTGGTGGATATGGCAGGACAAAGAGTAATGACTACACACTTGGTGCAGAACTGCTAGTGTGACATGGCCCAAATGGTTTGAAGTTGATTACGGCAAAATGCACATAAAACCTAATTAGCTATGTGTTTCCTCAAATAAGTCACATACCTGAGAAAATTGGGCTTATGTGATGTTGTTTCAGATGTTCCATCACCCACCAATTCTTCTTTACCCAACATCTACCTCTGCACCAATATGTAGGGAGAATTCGTCATCAAACATCATTAGTGCCTCTTCCATGTTGTCCTCCTGTGCCTCTGGAGACATCTCAGACTGAGATACAGAAGTATTTGTGGTCAAAGGGGAAGAAGACATTGAGCTGAGATTAGAAGTGATGGAAACTCTGGAGCTCTGTGAAGTGTACAGATATGAAGCCGACAAGTCCTCAGACTGTGCAGAAGAATTATTTTCAGTGGGATCTTCATCCTCTTCTCGTGTAGCTGAATCTACACTTTCTTCTTTCCAGCTTTGACTTGTGAATTTGAGGACTTCGGTACTTTGACTCCTTTTGGAGTAATCAATTGCCAAAAGACCACTGAACATCCTTCGTATCTTAGCGGGGACTTTTCTCCATGCTTCTGGAGGGTTATCCATCTTGAAATTGTTTTGCCATTGAACAAAACATTTGTATCCTTTATCTTCAAGGATGGCCACCCGCCATGGAAACTCTCCTGTAAGTAAGCAGTAGACGATAATACCAAACGCCCACACATCGAGGCTGCCATCTACAGTCAATCCACCTGCAATGGTCACGTCACGCATCTCTGGGGCCATGTAGGATTGGCTGCCACACCTGGATGTTATAACTGTCCCTCCGACCTTAGCAAGGCCAAAGTCTGTGATCTTGATGCAATGACACTCCTTATCAAAGACCAAAATATTTTCAGGCTTCAGGTCCATGTGCACAAGTCCTTTCTCCGCTATAAATTCGAGGGCATTGGAGATCTGAACAGCGCATCTCTTCACAGCGTCCTCTGGAATTCCCACCTAAAAAGTAAATAAATAAGATCAAACTACAATAGATAATAAATACAGTAGGGAGAATATAAAGAGACGTTCAGAATAAATATCCAGAAACAGGTAAAGTGTATGTATAGCCATACTTTTTTTAGGTTTAGACTAGAGATGAATTATTTGTCATGTGTATGTATGTATTTGGCATATGTGTAGGTATCTGCCTGACTTTTAGCTTGTAGTTTTCAATGAACTACCATGGCGCTGTGAGCACTGTGGTGGTTCATTCATTCTTCCTGTCAGCATGTATCAGCTCCCTCGTACGAGGAAGCAGAAACACAGACAGGTCTACAGGAGACCTGCATGGCATCAGAGATCTGCTGATCACTGGTGAAATGCTTTCCAGGCTAATAAATGCAGATTTTTTTAACCTGCAAAAAATCTGCATTCATATTTTTTTCTGAAAAGGTGAACTTATCCTTTAACTCCTCATACTGTAATTCTATCCAAAACTAAGAGAAACAAATTCAGCCATACGTATATCTTAATGTACTTACATGTGGTATAATCAAAGAGAACAGATCACCAACAGGCGCCAGTTCTTGGGCAAAGACGAAGTTGTACGTGGTTTTGCAGATAAAGTCACAGCATCCGATGATGTTGGGATGAGACGAAAGAAAGGATGAAACACTGAACTCCCGGAGGAAAGACTCCTGACTGTTTCTGCTTCTATCCATAAACTTCAGAGCCACAGTTTGACCTGTGAAAAAAAATAAAAAGAATTTAACTTAAATCAAGAATTGGAAATATTTAGCTGATAATTTTCAAATGTTCACTCTCAAAATCTCAAGAATTATAATAAGATCTGCTGCTCCTGGATTGAGAATGTATTATACTTCATTTAAAGCTAAACTTCAACCCTACCAGCAGACACATTTCAGTACTGGAGAGGTTGCTGTACAGTTCTTACAGTTTTCAGTAAAATCAAAGTGCATTAGAAGCTTCAGCAAGGCAGATAGAACCCACCTCATTTCCCGGCTAGAGGCTGTCCAGAATCATTAGCATCACATCCTTCCCAGCCTGACTGCTCCTAGTTGGTTCCTTGTATTTATTGGATTTCTATTTTATCATATAGACTCAGCATTACATGTGGTCATTATCTAGGACTGTCTGCATGCAAACACAGCCTGTCTAGGAATGTCCACTCCTCCGGACAGATATGTACCCATCAAGACATTTTGAGATTTGCAAAACTACTCCCAAGGAGTCAGCCCAATGCTTAGTTACCTAAATAATATTATAAAATGTATAAAACAATAATCCATATTGATATTTATAGAGATGTAATAAATTCTAGAATTGGCACATATCCTCTCACTGCATATGCTGTACCTGCTATTCTTCATCATGTGTGTTAATCAGTGATTCTACTTTAGTGCTCCTTTTATTTTAGAGTTAGTCTACAATTAGTGACCTCTTGGAGAAATTATTTTACAGATTACACACATAGATATACACAAATATTTGCAGAGAATATCAAAATGGTGATTAGATAAATTCACTGACCTGTTTTCCTGTCGTTTGCCATTAATACTCTTCCATACCCACCTTTTCCAAGTTCCTTCCCCAGGAGGAAGTACTTCTGTACGTCTACCTGCCGTAGTCTCTGTGCGTAGAAGGAGATCATTCCATCTAGAAGAGCTTCCACCTCATGGGCAACAGAGGCCATAGTGTCCTAGAGAGCATAAAAAGATTGTTGTTACAATAACAATTTATTGTAACCAATAACAACAATAAATTATTACGCAGAAAAAAATCATCTTTAAAAGAGAAACTATAGAAATTTGTCAAATATGAAAACTATTACCCTCAGTTATATGCCTATAAAATATGAAATGCTCAATAGACCTACATATCTATAGGTATATGACTCAGGAAAAAAAGGTTTGGACAGTAAATCTAGAGTTTGAACACAACAGAAATGTATGGAGTACATTTAAAGGAACTGGATATGAAAAGACAGCAATCTATGTATATATATAAAAATTATCAGGCAATGGTATAACTTGATCAAGTAGAAAGGCAAAAATAATTTCCAAGACATGTACCAATACATAAATAGGTGCCAGGCTATATCCACAAGTTACCAGTTTAGTTGTGTTCAGGGGCCCTCGGTGGCTAAAAGACCCATTAGTATTCCTTCAGTAAGGAAATGTAATAAACATTGGTAAGCACTGATGGAAAAGTGAATCTGCAGCCAGCAGTCTCTTGGTGACCCCAATATGTCTGGCAGATACTGCCATGAAAAGAGTAACAATACCATAAGGATGACTTATAAGTGATAAAATTTCTTGTTGCCAACCAGCTATGCCAAGTTTCCAGTTTTGGTACATAAAGTCAGGAGAATGAACTCAGAGCTCAGCCAACTGAACCTCCACCCATTGTCCCTTTTATCAGTTGTCCATATATAGGTTTTTATACATTTATTAGATAAACCTCCACAGTGTTACCAGAATGTTCATTAAATAATAAATATCCATTGATTGTTAGATGGAAGTGACCTTACCTTAAATGTTGTGGAGGATTCAGCTGTGAAAATATCAAATCGTTTCGGTATTCAGTTCCAATGCAGATCAGCTCCGGACAACGTCACCAAAATTTCAGCTGTGCTGTAACAGATGAGTCTCCAGATACCAGAATCTCTGAAAGAAGAATCACTGATCAGTGGGAGAGGCCCCTTTTAACAAGGGAGATGGGCGGGGAAGACAAAGAATGAAGGCTTTCCATTGGCTGACTTCGAATGGAAAAGCCTCAGATTGTTGTTGCCGATTTGCATATAAAACAGGTTTTCCAAAGAATAGTTGATTGGATTAAATATACTAAAACCCAAATACTTTGACACTTTACTGAGTTTAAAAAAAAATGAATCTTTCCACCATATTAACCATAAAATGGGAACTATGATTCTAGCCTGAATAAAAAAATAGAAGATTGGAGTACTAACCAGACAATTAATGTTTTATGTATTTATTTATTTTTTCAATGTTATATTGCCTGTTGGTTATTGATGATTCTATTATATTTTTCTCTTATTATTAGGTCTTATTCCCAGTAACATTGTATGCCCATGGGTTTAGTTTAAAAAAAAAAGACTTGATTGAAAATATAACAAAATAAATGATTGTAAAATGTAATCCACGGAAACATAATTTGAATTAGAATTAAATGAATGTCAGGATAGAAATATTGGAGCTGCCATGTCTGGGCTCTTTTTTTTTTTTTTTAGATATCTCCAAACATCCTGATCATTTCTTCAATACTTGTTTTGTCATTATAATATTTTCCATTACTTGATATACACGATTGTTCTAGGTCATTGACTCACCAGGTATTGAGACAAGGATGCCAAATCTGGAGTTTGTGTTAAGGAAATGATTAAGAGCTCCAATCGAGCCCAAGGTTATCTGCTGCTGTCTCTAATTGGAAAGTGTGGATATGCATGCATATAAAAGTAAACACTCTGAGACACGCTCAGCACCGTTACTTTTTACACTTCTAATTTATTCAAGGCCGTGCTAATGTTTTATACATAAAAATACGTCATTGCTGTGTTAGTCTAATAGGTACATCTCATTGGTTAAGATAGAAAAGATGGAGAATCTTCATAACAAGGTTTGGCTGTCCTTGGTTTTATCTTCAGTTCCGCGTTTTTCTGATGTGTGGGATGTAGGGGGTACCCGCCATCTTGAGAAAATATAGCAACAGAGCAAACCTGTATACTTATATAACGAGTAAGGAGAAAAATATGTATGCACATAAGAAAATAGACATTTTCAGATTACTATTATTATCTACATCACATTCCTTCACATTTGCACCTTCAAAAGCAAATAACTTGCTTGTTCTGAATACTGTAGAATAAAACCGTGTTAGATTTTGTCATGGTGTAACGGAAACCGTAGCATCCCTGGCGGTTTTCCCGAGTGTGGCTTGGGGTTAAAATTCAGGACCATTAGCGGTAACCCCGAGCCACACTCGGGATTACATCGCAGGATCCTGGTGCGGCTTTACTTACCTTGTCCCCGGGATCCTGCGATGTCCCCCACTGTGTCTGCGGGCTCCGTCCTCCTCCGAAGCCTCTCCGTGCCAAGCTCCGTTCCCTGCGAGCGGCGCAACGCACGGGGGCGGAGCCTGGCGACAAATTCAAAAAAGTGTAAAATCATAACACATACAGTACTGTAATCTTACAGATTACAGTACTGTATGAAATTATTTCACATCCCTTTTGTCCCCAGTGCTTTGTCCAATGCCCTGCATGCAGTTTTATGTTATATATACTGTTCTTTCTGCCTGGAAACTGGAGATTGTCCATAGCAACCAAAAAGTGTCCCTTTACATCAAAAGTGGCTTTAGACCAGCTAGAAAACAGTGATAGTAAATTAGAACACTTGCAGAATTGAGCAATAGTGAATCGTGGGGAAATTTATTTTATTATTAATTTTTTTTTTTTTTTTTTTTTTATTTATCATATTATAAATTTATGTTTTTGTGTTTCAAACTTTATCATACCCGGGATATCTACTAGACTCTTGTTTGGACAGATTTAGGTGTGTTATTGTTAAGAATTACAGACCTACAATATAAAACGCCAAATTTCCATGCAAAATAATTGTACTGCTTTCAGCACCTAAAATCCGAAATAATCATACCGCCAGGGAGGTTAATCTTAGTATTATGAATGGGAAGCCAATGATAAATTTCTCAATTGGCCAAAACAAGCCCTTCCTTTACTGACAGAAAATTTTGGTTCCCAAGAGAAGACAAATTTGTCTAGATCAACCTCTCAACCAGATCTCCATGGAACCCTAAAGTTCTCCACTTAATGATTAGAAAAACAAATGAACTTTCTTAGAACATTTGTTTCCCAATTTTTTTTTTTCTAAATTATACACTTCTATGGCCAGATTTAGACTAGGAATTCTCTGAGATCTGATATCTCTAGTGATATAATTTAGTGAAGTTTTCGATTTTTTGGGTAACATAATAGCCACTTTGTCAGGACACTAGGCTGAGAGTTTTTAGCACAGCAGATAAAATATGTACATTGTGTTTAGTTAGTGGGTGTTAGAATCACTCAAAGGGGGCTAAACCATCACCACTTTAGATATCCTGTATAATAGAAGAGTATATTGGATAATAGTTTCATTTAAAATGGGGAGGTTATACTGAGTGGGAAAATTATAGAATAATTTGTTTTGTTTCTTTTTTGCTCAACTTACTTTAGTATCTTGGTTTTGTGTTTTTTGTTGATGGCAAAAAAAAGCACAGAAAGATTTTTTTTTTATATAAAGAGGCAGAAAAAGCTTGTACTTGAGGCTTTAAAAAAAAAATAAATAACAGTAACATTTTTCATTAATATTTAGATTTTGTCTCACCTAAATCCATTGTATTTTGCAGGCAATTGAAACTAGGAGTTACAGGATTAGTTTTTGAGGGAATTTAAATATTTTAAGCATTGTTATTTCTGGAAAAGTAGACATTTATAGAAGTGACTTCCAACTGTCACAAGTAGATAAGAGTTTTGGTCTTTCTTTGCATTGTTTCAAATGTTCTAGGGTATAGGCGTTGTATGTGTGGTCAGTGAATCAGTTAAAGTATGCTAGATATAACATATTTAAAAAAAAATCAATAAATCTTTATTTCTTATTAGTTGAGATTGACTTTTGAGGTGCATTACCCCTTCTAACAGTGTGTGTTGTATTGGGTGTGGTAGTCCATAGGAACAGTTAACATTGTCAGTGCTATGCTAATGTCTTTCCTGGGGGTTCCACCTGTACTATTGTTTCTTGTACACACCGTATCCCATCACTATTATTCCCTGTGCCCCTTGTCTATTGTTTTTTGGGTGTAGGCTCAAACTATTCAGGGAAGATAACATTGTTATTATAAAATGTTGTGTCTCAGTACTGTGCATAAGTGATTAAATTGATATCCTAAAGAGGAGGTAGAATACCCAGCTGAGGTGTGGCTGTCAATACTGTTTCCATCATAATAACCATGTCTATGGAAACCAACCTCCATTGTTGCTACTAGTCAGTGCCCAACTGTGGCACTTAGGGAATGCAAAATTTACATGATTATCTCAGTACAGGGAGGGGCAAAACTATGTATGGCACCTTTTAGCATCAAGTGAAAAACCTTCCCAATAAATAATAATCTTGTGCGGGGGGGGGGGGGGGGGGTGTCAATTAATTGTAAAAATATTCACTTTGGGATGTAGGGTCTCTCAATGCCCAATTAAATTCAGCTTTTATTAAAACACTACTAATGCAGCCCCCACATTACAAAGTCTGTAAGGATTATTATATTTAAAATGGTGTTAAACCCAAAAATTAAAATATTAAAATAAAATCAAAATCAGCAGAAAATGGTGCACTAGTTGTATGAAATCAAAATGTGTCCATCTATATTATTAGAAATAGTAATTCATTTTATTACTTCTATCTAATAACACAATTTGATTCAACTCATGAATGTTTTATAAAACACGTCATCGATGTACCGACACAGGGAATTAGGAAGAGGATGTTGGCCACCAATGATATCCTTTATAGAATGGCGGTGTGGGAGAAGACCCATGGGCAGGACGGACCAGTGGCAGAGTGTAAGACCATTAAAGAAGAAGCTTGTTACTACAAGAAAGTAAACTGATTATACTAAATACATTTCATTAGTGTTGGTGGTGTATTGGGGGGTCTGCTTTATATTTTCCCGGAGTACAACTTTATTCACAAAGTGGTCTATTTATAAAGGATCTGTATCTGTATTTTACTACATTTATTTTCAAAGAGAATTAATTCTATGTGTAAAGCGGCAAGTGGGCAAATCTTGGAAATTAAATTTGATAGGTGAATCTTGTATGTTCCAGGAATCTCTCTATTATATTCTATGCCACTTCTGAAAAGTGACTCTTGATTGAAAATGATGGGCGATTCCTTTTTGTTGGATGACTAAGGTGAATCCTCCTTAAATTTCAATTTGAAGGGCACATTTGTTTGTTACTGAAATCCTTATACTGTATATTGTATGTTGAAGATTCATTTTTACCTTTTTTGAAAACAGGATTTGCTCATGTGGTACATTTTCCAAGAGAATCCTTTGAAAACAAATGCCATATAACACAGACGAACGAATGTCCAGCAAAACTTGCCAACAAATAGACTCTTAAAGGGAAAAGTTCATATTTTATCAAATTTATTTTTGTTAACTTAATTACAGTTTTACTAAGAAGTTCAAGTGAAGAAACAATATCTGAAATGTAATTTGATCTATTTTAATAATATTGAAATAGAGGTCTACATTGTAGCATTGCTCTGTAGGCATGCACAGTTTGCTTAAAAAGTTTTTTTTTTTTTACACATTTGTAGCAAAGATGATGAAGAATCCAATTATAAATTTAAAACTTGGACACTTTTCATTTACAGAAGAGAAAAAAAACTTTTTACAGGGTGAAACTGACCATCCCCCCAGGGACTGACCTGTACATTCATATGGTAATAAGGAGGTCAGTGGTGTAATCATAGCCAAAAGCAGTCTGTGGGGTTCATTTACTAAAAGCAAATCCAATTTGCACTACAAGTGCACTTGTAAGTGCAGTTACTGTAGATCTGAGGGGAAGCTCTGAAATGAGGGGAAGCTCTGCTGGTTTTATCATCCAATTATGTGCAAGCAAAAATGTTTTTTATTTTCCTTGCATGTTCCCCTCAGATCTACAACTGCACTTCCAACTGTACTTGCAGTGCAAAGTGGATTTACCTTTAGTAAATAAACCCCTATGTGCCTGCTATGGGGCTCTGGAATAGGAGGAGGCCCTATAGGGAGGTTCTGAAAGAAACTAAACTGTGAAGTTTCCAGTATAGAAGGTCTGAAGTCAGACCTCAGGATCATCACTGGTCAACGATCCCCCTCCGTGCTGTGTGAGAGTCATTTGCTGATCTGTCTTAGCAGTGTAGATTTATTTCTCAGAATTCTGCTACAGACTGACATTGACCCTGTATACCTACACGATCAACACGAACATCACACAACCGCCGGGCTTCTTCTTGACCCCGATCACCACTGACACAACTAAAACCATTATGAGAAGCCTTAGAGACAGCCCATCACCAAATGACATCATTCCCAATAAACTCCTGAAAGAGTGCTCCGATATCCTGGCTCCCACTATAAAATCCAATCTAATTAAATTTGATAGATGAATCCTGTATGTTCCAGGAATCTTTCTATTATAGTCTATGCCACTTCTGAAAAGTGACTTGATTAAAAATGATGGACGATTCCTTTTTGTTGGATGACTAAGGTGAATCCTCCTTAAATTTCAATTTGAAGGGCACATTTGTTTGTTACTGAAATCCTTATACTGTATATGGTATGTTGAAGATTCAGCTTTCAGTGCTGTCGCAGGTTTGAATGACAATTGCGCGGTCATACAACACTGTACCCAAACAAAATTTTTATCATTTTGTTCTAGAGCTTTCTTTTGGTGGTATTTGATCACCTCTGACGTTTTTATTTTTAACGAAGCAAATAAGAAAAAAAAAAAGACCGCAAATTTTGAAAAAAAATAAAAGTTTTGCTTTTGTTTCTGCTAAAAATATTTGTAAATAAGTAAGTTTTCTCTTTCACTGATGAGCACTGATAAGGCGGCACCAATGAGCAGGCACTGATATGCAGCACCGATGGGTTCTTATGGGTGGCACTAATGGGCACTGATATGCGGCACTGATAGGCATCCCTGGTGGCAGTGGTAGGCATTGAGTGGGCACTGATTGGCAGCTGCCTGGGCACAGATTGGTATTTCCCTGGGGGTCTAGGGGGCATACCTGGTGGTCCAGTGTGGATGGCTTCCCTGGTGATCCTGGGTAGGATCCGAGGGGGGGCTGTGCTCTTCCTATTTACATCGTGATCAGCCGTGATTGGACACAGCTAATCACATGGTAAAGAGTCTCCGCCAGAGACTCTTTACCTAGATCAGTGTTGTGGGGTGTCAGATTGACACCCCGCAACAACGATCGCCGCGATGCGCGCCCCTGGGGGCGCGCAGCAGCTCAATATCCTGCGGACGTCATATGACGCCCAGTCGGGGTTTTGAAACCACTTTGCCGCCGTCATTCTGCTATATGGCGGGCGGCAAGTGGTTAAACATTTTTTGGGTGTATTTTTTTTTTTAATAAAAGGAGTTGTAAACATTTGAGAGTCTTGGTATCCAGGTTGCAACTTCTTTTGTGGATAAGGGGCACTATGGCTGCTATCTATGGGGCCCCTTTATTAATTATTAAAGGGGGTTTCCTAAATATTGATACATCTCCTACAGCCACCAGCCGGTGTTGTGGGGAAGAAGCCCTTGGTCTTATCAACTTGAGGATAAAGTGCTTTGCCCCCAGCACATCCCCCCCATTGAAGGAATGGTTCGGGGAGGTCATAAGCTCATCCCCCCCTTTACTGGCCAGTCAGGTTGAAGGATTGGATTGAAAATAACCATAAAAACAGTCAAAGCAGCTACACCACCTGCAACATAACAGATATCAACTTTACCATATAAGTCTATTTCTAGCTAGTTGTTTAGGATGAGTGTGTGAAGTTGGAATGAATGTGGTAGCGCTACCTGTATCTTGACAATATTGTCAAATTTAAAGCTAATGTGGTGGAGGTGCAATTTTATCTAATTATTGAAAAAAAAAAAAAAATTCAAATTCCACAAAGTGTTTTTTTTTTTTCTATCACCGGCTGTTTCTCTTTGAAGATTCACTTTGGATCTTAACCACTTAAGGACTGAGCCTCTTTTTGAGATTTGTTGTTTACAAGTTAAAAATAGTTTATTTTGCTAGAAAACTCCATTGAAAAAAAATGTATAATGTTTGGGGGTTCTAACATCCTAGAGAATAAAATGGCGGTTGTTGCAATACTTTCTGTCACACCGTATTTGTGCAGCGGTCTTACAAGTGCACTTTTTTTGGAAAAAATACACTTTTTTGAATTAAAAAATAAGACAACAGTAAACTTAGCCCAATTTTTTTAATATTGTGAAAGATAATGTTACACCAAGTAAATTGATACCCAACATGTCACGCTTCAAAATTGCGCCTGCTCGTGGAATGGCGACAAACTTTTACCCTTAAAAATCTCCATAGGCGACGTTTAAAAAAATTCTACAGGTTGCATGTTTTGAGTTACAGAGGAGGTCTAGAGCTAGAATTATTGCTCTCGCTCTACTGATCGCGGCAATACCTCACGTGTGGTTTGAACACCGTTTTCATATGCGGGCGCTACTCACGTATGCGTTAGCTTCTGCACACCAGCTCGACGGGACAGGGCGCGTCTTAAATTTTTTCTTCCTATTTAATTTACCTTTTACTTTTCATTTTTACACTGTTTAAAAAAAAATGTGTCACTTTTATTCCTATTACAAGGAATGTAAACATCCCTTGTAATAGAAAAAAAGCATGACAGGACCTCTTAAATATGAGATCTGGAGTCACAAAGACCTCAGATCTTATATTTACACTAAAATGCAACAAAATAAAAAAAAATTGTCATTTAAAAAAAAGAAAAAAATGGCCCTTTAAAAGCTATGGGCGGAAGTGACGTTTTGATGTCACTTCCTCCCTCTCCGAGTGAGGGGAAGAGGGGCCATCTTCCCCTCACTCATCTCCATACCCAGCAAGGGTGAAGATCCGATCGCCTCCGCCCCTGCCGACGGCTCCGGTAAGTGGTGGAGGGCACCGGAGCGCGGCGGGAGGGGAAGGCCCCCTCCCGCCGCCGATAAAAGTGATCTTGTGGCGAATCCGCTGCAGAGACCACTCTTAATGGAAAGGGGACCACCAGCCAAAGAAGAGGATGAAGGGGTTATGGCAGCTAGTTGCTGCCATAACAACGATATTCCTCTTCAATCTTAGGACATATATCGGCATGTGGCAGTAAATGTTCATTGGCTCTATACTATTGAATGGGATTTCAGTTCATCTTTCTGTCAGAAACCATGAAATCAGGCCGAGACAGAAGTACAGTTAAATCACACTTGTTTAATAATAAAAGTAAAAATTACAAACATAGTCAAAACATATCCAATCAAAACATATCCAAAGTTCATTAACCGGAACAGATGTTCAGCCAAGCCAGAAGTCCGGGATCAATGTAGTGGAACAGCAAGCAGGATCTGGAGCAAGAAGGGATGTCAATAAAGCCAGTCTTTAACAGGATCGCAGGAGATGGTCAACATCATAGAAACTAAGGCGAAGGCAGGGATCCTCTGGGCTGAACGGCTTAAGTAGGCAGGACTGAAGAGCAAGATATCATCAACAGGTGGGTAACTGTGGAGAGATAGTAGCTGGCAATTAGCCGACAGCTGAGCGGCCAGCTCAGAGAAGGAAGGGCTGAGCCCAACCTTGACAGTTTCCTTCTCTTCTATTTTATTTACCCTCCCTATGAAATGCACATCTACAGTAACACACACTATTGTTGTCAAAGAGGAATTTCAGAGTTGTTTATTTCACGGAGTCACCAAACATTCTAGGCTTTCATATAGGCCTTGGAGGACCTTTGTTTTCTTTTTTACATAGAAGAGATTTTCACTGGAAAATAAGTAATTTAATAAAAGGGAAAAATGTGAAGGAAAAGATGTGAAGGAAAAGAGAATTGAAACAATATCACAATTTACTTATGAAGAAACATATTTATTAAATTATGCCCACTCCTCCAGACTGACATCCATCAAGACATTTCGATATTTGCATAACTCCTCCAGTGTTGTCAGTTCAAACAGGAATTTAGATGTTCACTGGATTTCTGGCAGGATCAGCAGGTATTTTTGTGTATGGAGAAAATTCAAGAGCCCCACCAAGTGCACAGGAGGAGTAACTACTTATATATGTACAAGTTACATCCCCCATGTACCAGGCAGAGGTCTTGTTCAACCCCCGGGGATAGTCCAGACTTCTTGTCTAAAAAAAAATAAAAAAATAGAAATATTGTTGGAGCAAAATAAAGAAAATGATATGTGAACAGCAAACATGAATATGGAATTAATAATAATAAACTGGGGGGGGGGGGGGGGGGGTGTTCGGCCCATCCCTAAAGATGACTATAAAACATAATTCTAAACATTATTCTAGAGATCTGCCTTTAAAAAAAATAAAAGAGTATTGAGGATATCACAAGAAATAATAAAGAAATCAGTTTGTGAGAACTCTGTGTGAATATCAGCAGCAAAACAACTTCATTCTTCTAGCATTATAAAGCACAAAAGAATGCGCTTCATTAACAATCACAGAATTTGCAGCGTGAGGAATGTGCTATCTCCATTATGAACGCTAGTTTTACCAGACCGATCGCTTCCGTCTCGTACTTGCTTCAGAGCATGCGTCGTTTTTGGAACAGAATACAGACGAGAAATTTTTCCCATAGCAATTTGTTCCGTCAGAAAAATATAGAACATGTTCTCTATCGAAGTCCGTCTGAATTTTCGATGGAAAAAGTCCGATGGGGCATACACACGATCGGAATATACGATGAAAAGCTCCCATCGGACTCTTTCTGTCGGAAATTCCGCTTGTGTGTACGCGGCAGTCTGCAAAAGACTTGAGACTGGGGTGGAGGTTCACCTTCCAGCAGGACAACGACCCTAAACATACAGCCAGAGCTACAATGGAATGGTTTAGATCAAAGCATATTCATAGTCCAGTCCAGACCTAAATCCAATTGAGAATCTGTGGCAAGACTTGAAAATTGCTGTTCACAGATGCTCTTCATCCAATCTGACAGAGCTTGAGATATTTTGCAAAGAAGAATGGGCAAAAATGTCCCTCTCTAGATGTGCAAAGCTGGTAGAGACATCCCCAAAAAAGACTTGCAGCTGTAATTGCAGAGAAAGGGGGTTCTACAAAGTATTGACTCCGGGGGGCGCCATACAAATGCCCCCCACACTTCTCACAGATTTATTTTTAAAACTTTTTGAAAAACATTTATCATTTTCCTTCCACTTCACAATTATGTGCCACTTTGTGTTGGTCTCTCACATAAAATACATGTTTTTGGTTGTAACATTACAAATAGGGGACAATTTCAAAGGGTATGAATACTTTTTCAAGGCACTGTACCTGGCTTGTATTGCACCGCATTGCCTTTGTAAACCTGGCTGAAAACACTGCTTGGGATTTCAGTGCAGCAGAGGCAGCGTTGTCAGCTCAAACTGGAATTTAGGATCTCACTGGAATTATGGAAGGATTGGCAGACATTATTCTGTTATGAGAAAAATCCAGAGCCCCACCCAGTGCACAGGAGGAGTAACTACTCATATATGTACAAGTTACAGGCAAAGTGGTGGATTTACAAATATATATCTTCCCACATACCAAGGTACAGCATATCCTTCTAAACCTGGCTGATAGCACTGCTTCAAAATTCAGCGCAGCAGAGGCAGTGTTGTCAGCTCAAACAGGAATTTAGCTGCTCACTGGATTTCTGGCAGGATCAAAATGTATTTTTCTGCACGGAGAAAAATCAAGAGCCCCACCCAGTGCACAGGAGGAGTAACTACTCATATTTATACAAGTTACACCCAACCATGGACCAGGCAGGGGTCTTGTTCATCAACTGGGAATAAAACAAAAAAAAAAGCAAAGAAATCTTGTTAGAGCAAAAAATATAGAAATGATCTGTGAAATTAAAACATGAAAATAGAATTTATAGTGATAATTAGCCTGTTGTCAGCTCTGAAGGACAACCTCTCTATAGAATAAATGAATATCCTGCAGTAAATAAGGATATACATATAAACAAAATGCTATTAATAAGAAGATTACAGGCACTGGCCGTATAGAGGTGTTTTGTAATATATAAAATAGCTCTAGAATAGACAATTTTAGTTAATAAGAAAATATACAAAGGGACAGAGAACTACATCAACCAATAAGTAACCGTCCTTGGCTTGTCTGTTCTAGATATTTAAAATTTGAACTCCGGTTCCTATGAGTAATACACTACAATACCTACATAAAAACACTAGACTTACCGCACTAAACTCAAATAAATATGCCATTGCCAAGAACAATTATGTATCTGTCAACCATTTCAAATATTTAATAGAAAAATGCTAAGACCATAAGCTGTTACCATTGTTAGCTAGAAAGACTTTTGTATCGATCTCTTTGATCCTAGTTTCACTTTAATACAACTGCAAAGCTTAACAGAAAGAGGGGCACATAAAACAGAGTATGCAAGTATAAAACACCCCCAGCCATGCATTCAATAGTTTAGAGGTTGGATTATTTGTTAGGTCTGAAGAAGCGGGAGAACTGAGAACAGAGGGCTTTAGTTACAAAAAAAAGGGGGCGATCCCTCTAAATGAAAGAATATTAGGAGCTATGCATTGAAAAAGGAAGCCATGACATAATATCAAATTAAAATCAGTGGTGGATATTGTGCTGCAAAAAGTAATGACTACATACTACACAGAACTTCTAGCGTGTCACGGCCATACAAATTTTAATTGTGGAGTTGACTATCACAAAATACATATAGAATCTTATGACCCCTTTATTCCCTCAAGAAATTCACATACCTGAGAAAACTGGACATATATGAGGTTCCTTCAGAAGTGCCATCAATTCACCTTCATTCAATATCTACCTCTGCACCAACGTGCATGGAGAACTCCTCATCATATATGATCAGCGCTTCTTCCATGTTATCCTTCTGCGGCTCTGAAGTCATCTCCGACTGAGATCCAGAAGTATCTATAATCAGAGGAGAAGACGTGGAGCTCAGAGATGATGTGATGGAAACGTCGCTTTTTGAACTGTTCAGATATGAAGCTTCACACAAGGATTTGTCAGAATGTTTGAAAGAACTGTTTTCAATTGGCTCCTCATCCTTTTTTGGGGTTTCTTCTTTCCAGATTTCACCCATGTATTTTAGGACTTCCGCACTCTGACTTCTTTTAGTAGAGTCAATGGCCAACAGATCAATGAACATCCTTCGTATCCCAGTGGAAACTTCTCTCCATGTTTCAGGAGGATTATCCACCTCAAAATTCTTCTGCCAGACAACAAAACTTTTAAATTCTTCACCATCAGGGAGGGTGTCCTGCCATGGAAACTTCCCCGTGAGCAGAACGTAGATGGTCACACCAAACGCCCACACATCAAGGCTGCCATCTACAGGCAGTCCATCTGGAGGGGCAATTTTGTACATCTCTGGAGCTCTGTAGGGTTTGCTGCCACACTTGGATCTAATCACTGTCCCTGTGACCTTAGCCAGGCCAAAGTCTGAGAGCTTAATGGAATGGCACTCCTGATCAAACACTAAAACATTGTCTGGCTTCACATCGAGGTGTACTAGTCCTTTCTCCACTATGAATTGCAGAGCATTGGAGATCTGAACAGTGCATCTCTTTACCACATCTTCTGGAATTCCCACCTAAAAAGAGAAAATAAAATAACTAAGATGTCTGGTAACAAAAAATACTTTAGATGTTAAATACAATAGAGAGAATATAAGAAGAAATTCAGAATACGTATCGAGAAACAGTTAAGGAAAAGTATGGTTATACATATACCTTAAGTTTTAGACTAGAGATGGATTATATTGCCATATGTACAGTATGTATATACCTGCCCCATATCCACTTTCATCAACTGTCCTGGGGACCACCATCATTCACAGAAAGTGAGAGAGTTGTCAGAACAAAAAGGTAAGTGTAAATCCTCCAACATGGACACCTGTACTAACATTGACACCTGTACTAATGTCAACCAAGAGAGCTTCCTCTCACTTCCTGTTGCAATCTCTGGCACATAAATTGAAGGGAAATTTCCCCAAAAGGACTGGAAGGAGGTGTAACTGTTAACTCCTCATACTTTTTTGGCCAAATAAGTTTTTCCAAGTTTTGTATAGAGTTACTTATATCTTAACATACTTACATTTGGTACAATCAGAGAGAGTAGATCACCAAGAGGTGCCAGTTCCTGGGCAAAGACGAAGCAGTTGAAGGTGGTGAAGATGATCTCACAGCATCCAATGATGTTGGGATGAGAAGAAAGTAGGAACGAAATGGTGAACTCCCGTAGGAAAGACTCCCGGCTGGTTCTACTTTTCGCCATAACTTTCAAAGCCATTCTTCGACCTGTGAAAAAAAAAAATCAAGTTAGATTAAAAATAGAGTTTTTAGCTGGCAATTTTTTATGTTCATTTGAAAATCTCAAACATTGTAATAAGATCTGCTGCTTCCAGGTTGAGAATGTATTATGCTGCATTTAAAGCTAAACTTCAGCTTTACCAGCAATCAGCGGACAGTTGTACAGGAACCTCTGCTGTACTGAAATTTCTTACTACATTTTCACACACACTGCAATTCTCACAATGTGTATTAGAAGCTTCAGCAAGCCAGACAGAGCCAACCTCATTTCCTGGCTGGAAGAGGTTTAGCATCATTAGCACCGTATCCTCCCCAACCTGACTGCTCCTAACTCATTCCTTTTTATTCATTGGATTTCTGTTTGCTTTAGTTTCTCTGTCTTAGAAAAAGGTTCCTGCACTACTTTTGGTCTGACTTTGGTATGACTTGCATTGATTTCTGTCACATGCAAGTCGTGCTAAAGTCGCGCTGGGGTCCAACTTGAAAGTTGTGGGCAGTGTGAACCCGGGCTAAATCATTAGAATCAGCACCACGTGTGATCTTGGACAGTCTGCATACAAATACAGCCTGTCTAGGTATTCACGTTCCTCCAGACAGATATGTACCCATCAAGACATTTTGATATTTGCATAACTGATCCAAGGAGTCAGCCCAATGCTTAGTTCCCTAAATAATTTTACCAACATGAATTCATATTTTAAGCTTTCTTAAATAAATATTTGTAGAAGGTGTTGAAATTGTGATATTAATTCACTGACCTGTTTTCCTGTGGTTTGCCAGGAATACTTTTCCAAAGCCTCCTTCCCCAAGTTCCTTCACAATGATGAAGTGCTCCCGTATGTCCACCTGATGTAGTCTTTGTGAATGGAAGGAGACCATTCTGTCCAAAACACGCATCACATCATGGGCATTGGAGGCCATTGTGTCCTGGAGAGCAAAAAAAGAGAACTTATTACATAATTCAAAAATGTGTTTTCTGTTTAAGAAAAACTATAGACATTTGTCAAATATAAATAATGTCACCTGTAGTTATATGACTATAAATAGGAAATGCTCAATAGACCTTCACATCTATATGAATAAAAAAAAGGGGAAAAGGTTTGGACACTAAAGTGAGAGCTCAAACACAATTAAAATCTTTGGAGTACAGCTTGGTGGCTATATATATATATATATATATATATATAGCCACACTAACGTAGTGTGAAACGTCAGCTCTTTTTGTCTGCTGTTATTGCTGATTTGATGTGAATTATTTCCAATAAACAAAGCCTTTCTTAGGCTCGATTCACACCTATGCATGTTGCTTTTGAGCGTTTTTGGAGTTTTTTTTGTCATGCTTGCCACGTTTTTGAGCAGCGTTTTTGTAGCGTTTTTGTGGCGTTCTTGCCACGTTTTGCTTTTTTTTTTTACAGTTTAAAAAAAAAAAAAAAGCCAAAAACGCATCAAAAACGCTGCAAAAATGGTGCACTTGCATTTTTGACGCTGGTCCATTGAATTCTATTACATGCAAAACGCTGCATTTTGCATTAAAAAAAGTCCCTGACCCTTTACAAAAATGCAGAGGTACAAAAAGGCATTGATGTGAACATGTTCCATAGGAACCCATGTTAAAAAATTCCCATGCATTTCTGCAAAATGCATCAAAAAACGCGCTAGTGTGAATGAAGCCTTAGACAGGCACTCGTTTAGAACTGAAACACTAACCTCTATAACCTATCCTCTAAAACCACTGACCTCTAGAATTTCTATGCTACCCAAACCTAAATCAGATCTCTCCTTGTGGACCATCTCTCGTCCCATCTCTCTCCTCTACTCAAGTTGTTAGCCAAGATTATTGTGACCCGACTGAACACCGTTATAGACCGCTTAATTAACCGTGATCAAAACAGGCTTTATGCCAACACGTCAAGCTGCCGACAATGTCCTGCTCTCCCATGCAGCTAAAACTAGACGTATCCCAGCATGCCTATCCCTTGAGATCAGGAAAGCGTTTGACTCTGTAACCTGGCCATATCTACAATACACTCTTCAGCAATGGGGTTTTGGGAACCACTTCCTGACCTGGGTCTCCTCCCTATATAACAACCCACGGCCCTACATCAAATATGCAGGCTACAAATCAGCGATGATCAATATTGGGAGAGGCACTAGGCAGAGGTGCCCCCTTTCCCCGCTGCTCTTCGCCTTACTCATAGAGCCTTTGGCACAACTGATTAGATTGGCCCGGAGGAATATTCAACATTTCTTATGGACTATTGGAGTCCCTCTGTTCTAGTCTTTTTGAGATCTAAATGTATCAATCCATTATTGGTTGTTTTGTTCAAGTTTAACCAATTGTACATGATCTTTCTTTTATTAATGTTCATAATGTACTTGTCCCATTTGAATGTTTGTATTTATACTGTCATATTCCTGATAATTTCAATAAAAACATTCAAGAAATGTAGATCTTAAAGATAAAAAAACAGACAATTCATATACAAGACCACCAAATGTAAAGCCCTGCTAAATAAAATATGTCTGTATGCAAAAAACCCTTTTCAGGAACCTTAAAAAACATTTTCAAGGCATTTTCCTGCTCAATGTCATCTTTATGTTTTCAGTCTGCTGAAAACATAAAGTCAAAAAGACTTCATGACATGAATTGAAGGGAATGCTCAGTGAGATCATTATGTAGTACTCTGGTTTTGGTGAGAGGGAATCTTTCATAGCAAAGAATTCAACACTATTCAGTCAATTGTGTTTTTGTACAGATTGGAATATACTTGTAATAGGAGATTTATATATACAGTTATACTATACATTACTTGGCTACCCAAACATGTATTTCCCTTTGTATTACATCGCACACATTACTGCCCCAACGTTTATTACATATCCTGTATTATGAACAACTTTTTCATCAGACTGATCATGGCAAGCCTCCAATGGCTATCCAATCTTCTGTATACATTGTCTTACATATTATCCTGAACTGAACCTCCACCCATTGTCCCTTTTATCAGTTGTCCATATATAGGTTTTTATATATTTATTAGATAAACCTCCACAGTGTTATCAGAATGTTAATTAAATAATAAATATCCATTGATTGTTAGATGGAAGTGACCTTACCTTAAAATGTGGTGGAAGATTCAGCTGTGAAAATATCAAATCAGTTTCGGTATTCAGTATTCGGTTCCACTGCAGATCAGCTCCGGACAACGTCACCAAAATTCCAGCTGTGCTGTAACAGATGTGTCTCCAGATACCAGAATCTCTGAAAGTAGAATCACTGATCAGTGGGAGAGACCCCTTTTTACAAGGGAGATGGGCGGGGAAGACAAAGAATGAAGGCTTTTTATTGGCTGACTTCAAATGGAAATGTTGTGTGAACAGCCTCGGATTGTTTTTGCCGATTTGCATTTAAACAGGTTTTCTAGAAAATAGGTGATTGGATTAAATATACTAAAACCCAAATACTTTGAAACTTTACGTTTTAAAAATGAATTTTTCCACCATATTAACCATAAAATGGGAAATATGATTCTAGCCAGAATAAAAAAATACAAGATTGGAGTACTAACCAGACAATTAATGTTTTATTTATTTTTTCTGTTGGCAGTTGGTTCTTGATGGTTCTATTATATTTTTCTCTTATTATTAGGTCTTATTCCCAGTAACATTGTATGGCAATGGGTTTAGTTTAAAAAAAGACTTAATTGAAAATATAACAAAATAAATGATTATAAAATGTAATCCACAGAAACATAATTTGAATTAGAATTAAAAGAACGTCAGGATAGAAATATTGGAGCTGCCATGTCTGGATTTTTTTTTTTTTTTTTTTTTAGATATCTCCAAACATCCTGATCATTTCTTCAATACTTTTTTTTTTCAACGGAAACTTTAATCTTAGTATTATAAATGGGAAGCCAATGATACATTTCTCAATTGGCCAAAACTAGCCCTTCCTTTACTGACAGAATATTTTAGCTCCCAAGAGAAGACAATTTATCTAGATCAACCCTCTCAACCAGATCTCCATGGAACCCTAAAGTTCCCCACTTAATCATTAGAAAAAAAAGAACTTTCTTAGAACATTTGTTTCCCAAATTTTTTTTTTTTTCAAAATTATACACTTCTATGTCCAGATTTATGCTGGCCATACACTATACAGAAAATCAGTGGACAAGAATAAATAATTTTTTGTTTGTTTTTTTACATATACCTAGTGCAGACAGTTTGGACGGGAAACACATTAACCTTGCAATTTATCGTACGTTCGGCAGAAATTTTCCAAACTTCCCGTTCGTTTTTTTTCCCACAAAAACGTCACAAACAATTATCGATTTGTGCCCATTAACTTGCCGGAAAACGAACAAAGTGTCTATACGAACGATTTTTCGGCCGATTTTTCGTATAGTGTATGGCCAGCATTAGACTATGAATTCTCTCTGAGATCTGATATCTCTAGTGATATAATTTAGTGAAGTTTATCGATTTTTTGGGTAACATAATTAATGGTCACTTTGTCAGGACACTAGGCTGAGAGTTTTTAGTGCAACAGATAAAATATGTACATTGTGTTTAGTTAGTGAGTGTTAGAATCACTCAAAAGGGGGCTAAACCATCACCACTTGTTAATATTTAGATATCCTGTATAATAGAAGAGTATATTGGATAATAGTTTCATTTAAAATGGGGAGGTTATACTGAGTGGGGAAATTATAGAATAATTTGTTTTGTTTCTTTTTTGCTCAACTTACTTCAGTTTCTTGGTTTTGTTGATGGCAAAAAAAGCACAGAAAGATTTTTTTTATATAAAGAGGCAGAAAAAGCTTGCACTTGAGGCTTAAAAAAAAAAAAAAAAAAAAAAAAAAAAAAAAAAAAAAAAAAACTAACAGTAACATTTTTCATTAATATTTAGATTTTATCACACCTAAATCCATTGTATTTTGCAGGCAATTGAAACTAGGAGTTACAGGATTAGTTTTTGAGGGAATTTAAATATTTTAAGCATTGTTATTTCTGGAAAAGTGGACATTTATAGAAGTGACTTCCAACTGTCACAAGTAGATAAGAGTTTTGGTCTTTCTTTGCATTGTTACAAATGTTCTAGGGTATCGGCTTTGTATGTGTGGTCAATGAATCAGTTAAAGATTTATTGAATTTTTTTTTTTTTAAATATGTTATATCTAGCATACTTTATTTCTTATTAGTTGAGATTGACTTTTGAGGTGTTGTACTCCTAACATTGTGTGGTAGTCAATAGGAACAGTTAACATTGTCAGTGCTATGCTAATGTCTTTCCTGGGGGTTCCACCTGTACTATTGTTTCTTGTACACACTGTATCCCATCACTATTATTCCCTGTGCCCCCTTGTCTATTGTTTTTTGGGTGTAGGCTCAAACTATTCATGGAAGATAACATTGTTATTATAAAATCTTGTGTCTCAGTCCTGTGCATTGGTGATCAAATTGATATCCTAAAGAGGAGGTAGAATACCCAGGCTGAGGTGTGGCTGCCGATACTGTTTCCATCATAATAACCATGTCTATGGAAACCAACCTCCATTGTTGCTACTAGTGGTGCCCAACTGGTGCACTTAGGGAATGCAAAATTTACATGATTATCTCAGTACAGGAAGAGGCAAAAATATGTATGGCACCTTTTAGCATCAAGTGAAAAACCTTCCCAATAAATAATAGTCTTGTGCGGGGGGGGGGGGGGTTAATTAATTGTAAAAATATTCACTTTGGGATGCAGGGTCTCTCAATGCCCAATTAAATTCAGCTTTTATTAAAACACTACTAATGCAGCCCCCACATTACAAAGTCTGTAAGGATTATTATATTTAAAATGGTGTTAAACCCAAAAATTAAAATATTAAAATCAAAATCAGCAGAAAATGGTGCACTAGTATGAAATCAAAGTGTGTCCATCTATATTATTAATTAAATTTATTATTTCTATCTAATAACACAACACAATTTGATTCAACTCTTGAATGTTTTATAAAACGTCATCGATGTACCGACACAGGGCATTAGGAAGAGGATGTTGGCCACCAATGATATCCTTTATAGAATGGCGGTGTGGGAGAAGACCCATGGGCAGGACGGACCAGTGGCTGAGTGTAAGACCATTAAAGAAGAAGCTTGTTACTACAAAAAAGTAAAAACTTATTATACTAAATACATTTCATTAGTGTTGGTGGTGTATTGGGGGGTCTGCTTTATATTTTCCCGGAGTACAACTTTAATCAAAGTGGTCTATTTATAAAGGATCTTTATCTGTATTTTACTGCATTTATTTTCAAAGAGAATTCATTCTATGTGTAAAAGCGGCAAGTGGGCAAATCTTGGAAATTAAATTTGATAGGTGAATCTTGTATGTTCCAGGAATCTCTCTATTATATTATATGCCACTTCTGAAAAGTGACTCTTGATTGAAAATGATGGGCGATTCCTTTTTGTTGGATGACTAAGGTAAATCCTCCTTAAATTTCAATGTGAAGGGCACATTTGTTTGTTACTGAAATCCTTATACTGTATATTGTATGCTGAAGATTCATTTTTACCTTTTTTGAAAACAGGATTTCCTCATGTGGTACATTTTCCAAGTGAATCCTCTGAAAATAAATGCCATATAATACAGACGAACGAATGTCCAGCAAAACTTGCCAACACATAGACTCTTAAATTTGATAAAATATGAACTTTTCCCTTTATTTTTGTTAGTAAACCCCTAAATAAGTTAACAAGAAGTTCAAGTGAAGAAACAATATTCGAAACGTAATTTGATTTATTTTATTAATAATGAAATAGAGGTCTACATTGTAGCATTGCTCTGTAGGCATGCACACACAGTTTGCTTAAATTGTTGACTTTTTTTTCTTTTACACATTTGTAGCAAAGATGATGAAGAATCCAATTATAAATTTAAAACTTGGACACTTTTAATCTTAGAGAAAAGAAAAACACTTTTTACAGGGTGAAACTGACCATCCCCTCAGAGACTGACCTGTACATCCATATGGTAATAAGGAGGCCAGTGGTGTAATCATAGCCAAAAGCAGTGCTGTAGATCTGTGGGGAAGCTCTGAAATAAGGGGAAGCTCTGCTGATTTTATCATCCAATCATGTGCAAGCAAAAATGCTGTTTTTTATTTCCCTTGTATGTCCCCTTCAGATCTACAACAACTGCACTTCCAATTGTACTTGCAGTGCAAAGTGGATTTAAATAAACCCCCTATGTGCCTACTATGGGACTCTGGGATAACAGGGGACCCTATAGGGAGGTTCTGAAGGAAACTAAACTGTGAAGTTTCCAGTATAGAAGGTCTGAAGTCAGACCTCAGGATCATCACTGGTCAACAATCCCCCTCTGTGCAGTATGAGAGTCATTTGCTGATCTGTCTTCGTGTAGATTTATTTTTCTCAGAATTCTGCTACAGACTGACATTGACCCTGTATACCTAATGGAGTCACCAATCCCAGAGACTATCTTCCGCTAAAGCCGTGTAGGACATCTGATATCATGATGGTTATTACTACTACTACAGTTATAACTTGTATCCACAGCACTCCTCCCTTGTAGTGTACTGACTAGGGATGAGCCAAACACCCCCCCGGTTCTGTTCTCACCTGGACCTCTTTCGGTCCAGAACCTGCAAATGGACCGAAAGTTTGCACGAACTTTAGAACCCCATTAAAGTCTATGGGACTCGAACAATAATAAACAGTACCTCCGCGCCAGTGGTGTCAATAAAAAATTAAGAAAAATTATAAAATTAGACCAATAAGGAATATCCGTGCAATAGCTGTACCAGAGTAGATCACCGGTGAATATTGCAATGTTTCAAAAAAAACTCAAAGGCTAATATGCAAGTTATTGTCCTAAAAAGGGTTTGGGGACCCGGGTCCTGCCCCAGGGGACATGTATCAATGCAAAAAAAAGTTTGAAAAAATGGCCGTTTTTTCGGGAGCAGTGATTTTAATGATGCTTAAAGTGAAGTGAAATATTCCTTTAAATATCGTACCTGGGGGGTGTCTATAGTATGCCTGTAAAGTGACGCGTGTTTCCCGTGTTTAGAACAGTCCCTGCACAAAATGTCATTTTTAAAGGAATAAAAGTCATTTAAAACTGCTTGCGGCTTTAATGTCATGTCTGGTCCCTGCAATATGGATGACAATTTTTGAGAAACCCCCCAGCCCATTACCAGCCCCTTTGGGTCTTGTATGGATATTAAGGGGAACCCCGCACCCAAATAAAAAAAAGGAAAGGTGTGGGGCCCCCAGGCCCTATATACTCTGAACAGCAGTATACAGGCGGTGCAAACAAGACAGGGACTGTAGGTATGTTAAGTAAAATCTATTTGTAATTTTGAACTGGTACATTTTTAAAATGTAGCGCCAGCCAAAAAATCTATTTTTAAGCTTTTTGGAAAACATAGGGAAGGGTTATCACCCCTGTAACATTTGTTTTGCTGTCTGTGCACCTCTTCAGAAGATTTCACCTCACTTTCTGTCCCATTGACCAATTTGTTTTTGAAAATTTGGGGTTTTTAGTGAAACAAGGATTGGTGATAAAGCATCAGTGAAGAGGAGACGTTTAAGGGTAAAAGGCAGTTGTATTTGGGTGATGGTGGCGGTGTCCTTGCAAGTAGATTTGACAAGATTTTTTACTGTTATTATGGACTTTTAAAGGAAGTTGTTGTTTAATTCATTCAAAGAATTGAAAGCTCATTATTCATTTTCTATTTTAGCGCTACACCATCTACCATATTAATTACTGTGCAAACCTTGCATATTGTGTTAGCTGCTTTTATATTTCTTAAATTCATCTATTCATTTTTTTCAGATACAATTTTATATGATCCCAGCGCAGCAAAATTGTGTCTTTTCTAGTTATGAATTGTATCCTTACGAGTGGCTCCTCTGGAAAGAAAAACAATTTGTGTACTCTGTGGGCCTGTCCTCATTGATCTCTAGCACTGGACTCCTCCAAAGTGGCACCAAGAGAAAAACAGGATGTGACAAAGCCGGAAACTGGAAGTAGCGCCTGGAACGCAAGTTGGGGCCTCACTTTCGGTATATGTACATCAGCGTGCGTTCCAGGCTTCCATTAGATGCAAGGAGTGCTGTCTACAGGTTGGTCTTTGACACAATGGGCTAACAAGTCAGGATACAGACTCTGCTCCCAGCACTGTATAGTGTACCCATTGGGGGGCACAAACGTATAAGCAGCTAGGGCTTATCTATATCTCTAATATGTGTGCATACAGAAATTGTTCCACGGGGAACAAGTTTCTATAAGGAAGTATTCTTTCTCTCCTCCCCCTCTTTCTTAGTATAGGAGGTACTTTTGGCTCTCATTGTGGGAGGGTCAGAAATTAGGCTAAAAGTGTATGTGTATATATATATATATATATATATATATATATATATATATATATATATGTGTGTGTGTGTGTGTGTGTGTGTGTGTGTGTGTGTGTGTGTAAAGGTTCCACCTTTGATGATAATACTGCTGATGGTACTGTCTGACATTTGGCGTGCAGTACTGTGGTCCACCAGCAGGTGTCTCTTGGGCAGTCTGTAACTGCCATGGGAGCCTTCCTCTGTTGGAGGTATTATGTGATCCTTGGGCCGCAGTACTGGCGTCCACCAGCGGGTGATTCCTGGCAGTGTGGGGACGACATAATCGCTTGCAAATAGGCGTCACCTGAGTAATTGCAGGAGGTGTGTATAATTACCCAGCAGACACACTGATGCCTTGCCTTGGTATCTTCCTTGCGCCCTGAACCTGTGAATCTCTGCATCTGTACCCGAACCTGATCCTGTTCTGTTTGTTACCTGTACCCTGAGCCTTGAACCTGACCCATCCCTCCTGTTATCCATCCATCCTTGTCCTGTTTGTCTTCCTTTCCCCAGCTGCTGACGCCCCAGTTGTTGACCCTGGCCTGGTTTATGATTCTGGTATTCTCCTTTACTTGTATATATTTGTCTGTTATTATTTGTGGGTTTCTGTTGGTGGTTGTTTGGTTGCACATTGTAGTATATTGGAGGTGGTTGTATTTATTCACTTATCTTAATAAATTATATATTTTCACCTTACCTGCGTTTGTTCCTCTGTTACTGTCCACACAGCTCTGGTCACATTTGATGCCTGACGATAGGCTGTATGATCAGTTGCTATCTGGCTCTGATGAAGGTTTACCATTGAAATGCGTCAGCAATCAAGAACCCTGGTGAGGTCCTCCTCGAGCTGGAGGTTGACAGAGTCGGGAGTTTGTAGCCCCTTCTAGTGGCTTGATGTGTGAGCATACTACCTACATTTGTGAGTAGATTTATATTATCTTATCATTTTTTTAAATAAATTATTGTTGGATAATGCACTAGGCCAGTGCGCCCTCTGTTTTTGTTCTCTACATTGAAATGTATAGGCAAATGCCCTGGCTGTGAAAAATGAAATCCAAGGAATACTCAAATAGAAATAAAAAGGCATGAGGCCCTTAAAAAACAAATGGAACTGTGCAAAGCTGTCTGTCCCTGCCTTGATTATGTTCGCAATAAGATTGCCAATGTAAGGACTATTTTCAAGAGGAAGCTGAACAAAGGGAATCCCTGAAGTTTGGTGTAGGAACTGATGACATTTATGTTCCACCCTTGTATTTTGAGAGTTTACAATTTCTCACTGAATAGGTGGATGCAAGATCTTCTACGTGCAACTTTCATCCCTGTTCGGCAGCATCACCAGATTCCGTGTCACAGACTGGGAAAATGCAAGTTTGTGGAAGTCAGTCAGGTCAGTGATCACTTAAACAATACTGTAAATAACAGTTGGTGATTTTTTTATTCAATCTGAAATGAACCATTTTGATTCAGACTATGACCAATGCTCCTCCCATGTTCTTCACACAGGAGCCAGCATTAGAGATTTACTCATTGCTATGCAAGGGTTGTCAACAATGAGGCATGGTTCTGTGCGCACAAGACCATGCCAAGTTATGTTTCCATGAATGAAGAGTACCACCAAAAGAACCAGAAGCAAGGGAGCCCTTTCACTTTGTATTTCAGCACAGAGAAGACATGGACTTGGCATTAACTTGGAGACCCTGCTGCTAAAGGCATGCCTGCAAAGACATGTTCTACACATGAAGGATGGACAAGGGGTGGTGGTGTGTATTAGGCTACAACTTACACTGGAGGTCATTTTATTTATTCAGATCCATATTGCATCTACTAAGGTGTGACGGGAAACATGTGACCCCCCCATTACTCAAGTGGTGTCTATTGGTTGTTGTGGAATTGAAAAATTCTTTGTCCACTATTGGTCAACATCACAAATGTATGCATACAAAACACAATCCAACCAGCATTCCAGTGTTGTTGGCTTTGATGCCACAGGCTCCCTTTTGACAAAAACTGAAACGCCCACAAGGGGTGTCTGGACACCTTTTTTGTATGACGTTGTACTTATTCCTGCAAGTACAGAGGAAGCCATGAAGGTCCCAATAGTTCAAATGCAGTCTGAAAAGCATGACATCAATGAATTAGCATATTGGCAAATGTAAACATGCAGGTGCTGTACTGCCAAAACAAACAGTATGTGATTTTTTTTTGTCCATGGCTTTACTTAGTGCCATTGTGAGGGCTCTTACACCTTACCCAGACCTCATGACTTATATTAACCATTGCTTTGAAATGTTGATAGAAAAGGAATCTTCCACACTGCCCCCATGTGTCAGAGTTGATATTGCACATTGCATCAAGCTAGTCACCAGGTAGAAGTTTCTCAGAAAAAAAGGGAGAAGAGTCAAATAATTTTACATATGGACTGTAGCACAGCTCATCACTAGAGATGGGCGTGTTCCCAACCCCACATGCCCCGATCCCGCCAGGAAGCCAAAACTGCACACAGCTAATCACAGGCAGTGAGACCTTTCCCGATCTGTGCAGCTGCCATTCTTGTAGTTGCTTTAAGTGAAGCGGAAGGCTGTGATGAAATGGGAATACCACTAATGTCAGAGTCACGCAAAATCTTCCTGAAGAAAAGAATCACAGAAGGATGTGCGACTTTTCCCACTGAAGAGTTTGAAAATGAAACGGACTGTTAGAATTAAGTTCACCTGCTGGTGGCACTGTCCTGTTCTGAGCTGTTTGCTGCAGCTCTGGTGTCCGCCAGCAGGCTGGGGTAATCGGGCATATTTTTGTACTATCACCTCTATGACAATCTCCTTCTACAATCTCCTTTTATCTCTCTCCACCTCCTTATTCTATCACCTATCTACACCTTCTCCTTTCAACTTTCTCCACCTGCTTCTGTAAACTCATCACAACTCTTTCTCAGTGATTAAAAATGTTAATATCCTTTTATTAGTTTCTTTTTTTGGTAGCATTAGTCGAATTTATATATCAGATTTTTCGGCGTAGGGGGTTCCCCTTAAAATCCATACCAGACCTAAGGGCCTGGTATGCCCCTGGGGGGGAACCCACGCCGTTTTTTTTCATTTAAAATTTGGCGCGGCATTCCCCCTCATGATTCATACCAGACAGCTGTCAGCACTGCCTGTCGCTCATCAGGAAAGGAAAAGGACGTTTTCCTTTCCCGATCAGCGAGCCAGCTCGGTGCTGGCTCCCGCGACGGGGCTCGCAGGTGTTCAAATCTCGCTGATAACAGCAGCGAGATTGACACAATATCGCGGTCACCTACTGTAAGCGAGATTTTAAGGAACTCTACATGAATGCTTGTGTTTTACGTTGTAGGTTCCTAAGGAAGTGTGCCGGGATAGGAATGGGTAATACACAAAGATATAACATTTTAGGTAATACAGTAATTTCTTTTACCAATCCATGATATTGGCAAAGAGAGCATTGTTTAAGAAAATTAGTAATGTTTCGTAGTAGTGGAGGATAGTTAGCAGAGAAGATAGATTGGGGGTAAGAGTAATACCTATATATGTGAGGTGAGACGTTGACCTTGTTGTAGTGTTTGTGGGTATAAAGAGACGTTTAAAGCTGTTGATTTTGGTGAGTTTATAATTAGTCCAGAAATTTGGGCAAAGTGATCTTATAAGGTTGGGAGCAGAAATATGAGGGGAAGAAGACATAAAAATTAATATATCATCAGCAAATAGACATAATTTATGTTGATGGCCTGATAAATCTATGACCTTGATTGAGGGTTCTGTACGGATAGCATGGGCAAGAGGTTCAATGACTAAGGCAAATAAGAGTGGGGAGAGAGGACAACCCTGACGTGTTCCTCTATTTATGTCAAACATGTCTGATGTGTATCCTGCATATTTAACATATGCCTTGGGATTATTATAAAGTGAAGTGACCCAGCTTAGAAAATGAGGGCCAAAGCCCCATTTTTGTAGACCAAAATTTAAGTAGGGCCACGTCACTGTATCAAATGCTTTTTTGATATCTAATGACAGGAGACACAGAGGTATTCGCCTTGTTTTAGCTGCTTGAATCAATAATGATGTTCTACGAGCATTATCTGCTACTTGTCGTAAAGGGATGAAACCTACTTGATCTTTGCTTATTAATGAACCAATTATATTATTAAGACGAGACGCCATTATTTATGCTAGTAGTTTTATATCTAGGTTTAATAAGGATATAGGTCTAAAGTTAATACAAGATGAGACATCAGACTGAGGTTTAGGGATCATTGAAATTATTGCTCTGTTTCCGGTCGGAAGGATTGTTTGTTAAGTAGGGAGTTAAATGCTTTTGTCAGCATAGGGGTAAGAATTATGGGAAAAATTTTTTTGGTCGAGGGCTGAGAATCCATCAGGGCCTGGTCGTTAATTTAACTTAAGGGATTTAATTGCTATTTCGATTTCTATAGGTTCAATAGGACTTTCAAGGAATTGAAAAATGGTCAGAAGTTTACCTTTTGAAAAAAAATTATTCCGCTAAGGATTGGTCGAAGGATCCTTCTTTTTTGTATAAAGAAGTGAGATGTTTATGAAAGATGTGTAATATCTTTACTGGGTTACTAGTGTATTTATCATGGGGTATTTTTAGGCGAATGGGCTTAAAGGGGTTATTTCATTTTTTAAAGCGCACGTGCAAGAAGGGTGCCAAGTTTATTAGCTTTAAAGTAGAATTTATGTTTAGATTTACATATCGTTTTGTCCACTGATTCTAATAGGAATAGGTCAAGATTCAAACTTGTCTTATCAAGTTGTTCTTTTGACACTGAAGTAGGGTTTGATTGGAAATTTGTGTGGCAGTCACTGAATTGTTTTCTAGTTTTTCTTGTAGTTGTCGTTTTTCTTTTTTATCCGGTTCCCGATCGGCGCACGCCGATGTACGTCAGCAGAATGGCACGGCTGGGCAAATGGGCGTACCTGTACTTCCATTTGAATTCACCGCCATGCCATTGCGTGCGCGCTGCCAGCGGTAGCTCCGTGAGTCGGGTTGCGGGTCCCGCGGACTCGATAGACGCGGGGATACCCGTGATCGCCTCACGGAGAGGACGAACGGGGAGATGCTGATGTAAACAGCATCTCCCCGTTCTGCCTAGTGACAAGTGTCACTGATCACTGCTCCGTCATCGGGAGCTGTGTTCAGAGTAATGACACTGCTAGCCCATCCCCCCTACAGTTAGTAATCACTCCCCTAGGACACACTTACCCCGCCCCGCAGTGGTTAACCCCTTCACTGCCAGTGTCATTTACACAGTAATCAGTGCATTTTTAATCGCACTGATCGCTGTATAAATGACAATGGTCCCAAAAATGTGTCAAAAATGTCCGACATGTCCGCCATAACGTCGCAGTCACCATAAAAATCACTGATCGTCGCCATTACTAGTAAAAAAAAAAAATTATTAATAAAAATGCCATAAAACTATCCCCTATTTTGTAGATGCTATAACTTTTGCGCAAACCAAACGCTTATTGCGAATTTTTTTTAACAAACATATGTAGAAGAATACGATCGGCCTAAACTGAGGAAAAAAAATGTTGTTTTTTTTATATATTTTTGGGGGATATTTATTATAGCAAAATGTAAAAAATAATGCGTTTTTTTCAAAACTGTCGCTCTTATTTTGTTTATAGCGCAAAAAATAAAAAAATCACAGAGGCGATCAAATACCACCAAAAGAAAGCTCTATTTGTGGGAAAAAAAGGACGTCAATTTTGTTTGGGAGCCACATCGCACGACCGCGCAATTGTCAGTTAAGAGATGTAGTGCCGAATCGCAAAAAACGCTCTGGTCAGGAAGGGGGTAAAATCTTCCGGGGCTGAAGTGGTTAATGTATGATGCTTGTCATAAACAGACCCCTCAAAAGAACAGGTTTATGGGCTTCCCACAAGGTCAGTGGGGATATATCCGGAGTATCGTTGTTTCCCAGATATTCTTTTATTGCTGATTCTAAGTCAGATGCATGTGATGGGTGTGTGAGAATTGAATCGTTTATGTGCCATGTGGAGTCTTGAGCTTTTGGGATTAAAGAAGTAAAGGTTGAAATTATCGCACAATGATCTGTCCATGTATAAGGTTTAATATGAGTTGAGCAATTCTGGTGACATACTTATAGATATTAGGATATGGTCAATACGGGAAAAAGATTTATGTGGGTGGGAGTAAAAAGAGAATTGACATTTTGAAGGATTTATTTCACGCCAGGAATCCAGCAGTGAATGTTGTTGAAGGAGTCTTTGAAACATATCAGATTGAGAGCTGGATACGGTTGGAGTAGGGGATTTATCTAGATAGGGGTATAGAACTTGATTTGAATCACCACATATCAAAAGTGTGCCCATTTTATGCAAATCTATTACTTGTAGCAAGTGAGAGAGGAATGATGTTAGTCTTTTATTAGGTGCAGAATAGCAAACAATTGTGAGTGGGATATCACATAGGTGTCCCAAAAGTATGAGATAGCGGCCTTCTGGATCTTTGATCTTTGTTATGAGAGAAAAAGGCGTCATTCGGTGAAATGCTATTAGTACTCCTCTGCGTTTTGATTTAGCTGAAGCAGTATGAAACTTGGGGGTAGCATGTCCCAAAATATTTAGGGGTTGAAGTTTCAATAAAATGCATCTCTTGGAGGCACACTATATGGGCTTTTGAGGAGGATAAAGATCTGAATACTTTAGTTCGTTTATGAGGAATGTTTAGACCTTGGACATTTGAGGTTAGGACATTTAAAGGAGCCATATATAAAATTTTTACATAAGATATATCGATAAATTTCTGTTATCAGGTGCGGAATCAAAGAAACCCCAGGGAAAGATTGGATAAAAGAAAAAAGAAGTAGATTATGAGACAAGAAATTAAGAATAAGAGTCATATATTTAAAATAAGTTATAATTACTAATATATGTATAAAAATAAAACAACGGTGTACTGCGCATGCAAATCTGCTAGGTCAGAGGCACAAAGTCTATCCGAGGAGGCTTCTCACACTGTAACCAAAGTGGAAGAGAGTCCTAGGACAGAAAAATGGGGGCAGCAGTGACCAATTCTCGGGTCCCCGCGGCCAAATTTTATGAAAAAAAAAATCAATTTAGACATCCGATTTTGGCTATATTCCTTAAAAAATAAGCAAACATAAAAGAGCCAGATTAAATAGTATTCCTTTTAACAAATCCTTAATTATATATGAATATTTGAATGTAAGGTTATATACTTTAACTTATAGCATATTAGGAACTTGAAATATTTAAAATTAAAGATAAGGTAGGTCAGAGGTCTACAAACTATGGCCCTCCAGTTGTTCAGGAACTACAATTCCCATCATGCCTAGTCATGTCTGAGAATGTCAGAGTTTCACAATGCCTCATGGGACGTGTAGTTCCGCAACAGCTGGAGGGCCGTAGTTTGGAGATCCCTGAGGTAGGTGAACCGTTAAGTTGAATGAGCTTCAGAGAGAAAAGCAAAATGCATTCAGTCCATTCTGTCTGGTGGCTCCAGGTCTGGAGAACTGAAAGAGACAGTAAATAAGGGATAGGGGACTTTAAAAGGTACATTGTGTATAAAGAAAAAAAAAAAAAAAGAAAAAATTGTGTATACCAAAGTTTAAAAAATGAATTAGTTTATTACAAGAATTTGATAAAAAGTAGAGAATACAGTATACAACACAGTCATAGGTATATACACATCTGCCTATTAATGACAGCAAAACAAACTGTAATCACATACAAAGAACTGATGCATCCACAAAATTCAACATGTTTTGCCGGTGTGGCTTCATCAGAAAAAGGGGACGCTTTATTTAGTAACCATAAAAACATACATTTTTCTCAGCTTTAGGTGTATAGAAAGAAAAAAGGAAAATAATTGTTAATATGGCATTTTTGTTTTTACATATTATACACATATACATGACTGTAAAAAAAAAAAAAAAAAAAAACCCACACAGACAACCCAACCTCCCCCCCACAAAAAAAAAAAAAAAATTTTTGAAGAGCCCCCCGTACCTTGATGGGCATGTGAGTGTGTTCAAACGATGGTACTCCCAGGTGGGTGGGCACTTCTTGACCCCACTTGGGTCCAAATATAGCCAGATCACCCGTAGGGGGAGGGATGTAGCTAATGTTCAAAAACCCATAATGCTGCCTGTAACATGTAACATGTATTAAATAACTTTGGGGTTTCAGGAGAGGAGCACATGTTCAAAAACAGGTCCAAAATAAACATGAGCCGTACTCACCTCCAACAAAAGTGTTACACAAGTATATATACTGGGAGCTCAAATGGGCGAAGCAGATAATAATCCTTAAATTGATGCTAGCATGTGTGAATTTCACTTATTTATAAATTGGTTCATAATACTGGTATCACCCATTGTGAAAACCCACCACCAACCAAAGTCAATAAGAACCAAGAGGCGGTGGAGGTACACAGGGAAAAGAAATGGATGTTAAGTACAGCTGGTCGGGCCCCCCATCTTGCTGAATCAGATACCTCTTCAATGTCCTCGGCTTCCTATGTTCCAATTTCCACACGATCTAAGAAATTGGATGGTGTTTCCAGGAAAAGGAAAAAAGGATACTGAGGCAAGCTCTCAGGAGTATTCAAGGCCGGTACAAGCCTTCAATAAGGATAAAGAAACATGTTCTCAACGGACACAAAAAATGCACAACTCCTAACACCATGATGACTGGTAGTGTACTCAACCACTCATCAATGACTAACTACTCCTACAATAAACTTTAATCCTATCTCTACACCTGCGTGCCCCATGTCCCATCAGCCTAATGAACAGCGTCCATCGACAATTGGCCCCCTTATGGACTTGCGCACTGCGCCTATCTTTACTTCCAATGTTAATGAGTCCAAACGCACACCTATTACTACATCAACAGCTATCTGAGCAAACCAAGGAAGTCAAGGAAGAGAAAGAGACACAAAGGGAAACCAAAGGGAATTGAGATCAGGTTCACGGAGAACCTGATTGATAAAGCTAATATGAAAGATACACACAACATGGAAAATATAGACACCGATGACAAAAAAGTAGTTAATTTATCTGACTTTCCCTTGAACCAACATCACATATCACTTCTACAGAAAGGACTATCCTTCTCACCTACAGCTTCAATGAATGAATTTGAGGTATTCAAGGATATAAACCTATTCCTACGGAAAGTTATTTTTAGGTACTGGCATTCTGACCGTAGAGAAATAAACGTCAATGATGAACAAACTAAGGAAGAAAGGGAGGCCCTTGAGACACTAGTGTCCCTGTTAGAAGAAAATGAGGACCCGGACCCTGATGGTGAAATTAATTGTTCTACATCCGAATCTTTACATCCCTCGAATTTAACCATTAGGTCCCGTAAAATGCCCCCGCTCTCGAAAGATAAACAGATCCAGTCATTTTTGGAACAGGTCCAAAGGGACCTATCCATGCTTGATTGGAGGTACCGGGGAATCGATAACTTGAGTCCAGCAGAGAGAAAGGCACTCAAAGAACTTAAGGAAGCGAAGGAGGTCATCATCAAAAGTAGTGATAAAAGGGGGAAACATGGTACTTTTATCGCAGGATATGTATGAGAAGGAAACTAATGCGTCTTCTTAAAGATGAAACCACTTATGAGAAACTATCCTATAACCAATTTCCAGCAATTATAGATGCCCTCAATTTCAAACTGAGGATGGCCCTTGAAGATAATCTGCTCTCCAACAAAGAGAGTAAATATCTTTGCGTCAACGAATTTAATACCCCAACCTTCTATATAATACCTAAGCTTCATAAATTTATTATAAACCCTCTGGGAAGACCCATTGTGTCCGCCATCAAAGGACCCCTGGAGAGAGTGGGTAAATTTGTTGACGCAATGATAAAGGAATTGGTAAGTGAACTCCCTTCTTCTGTACAGGACACACGGGATGTACTCAGGAAAATAGATGGAATTAAGGTACCTAAAGATACCATACTGGTGGGAATCGATGTAGAATCACTCTACACGTCAATCCCACACGAGTGGGGCGTAAAAGCAGTACAGTATTTCCTGCATTCCAAATTCTTACAGCTAGCTGCACAGAATGAGTTCATTGTAGATCTACTACAATTCAAGTTGGACAATAACCGTTTCCAGTTCCTCAGCCAATATTAGACAGATAAGGGGTACGTCCATGGGGGCCCCATGGGCCCCAGCCTATGCATGTTTACATCTTGGGCTGTGGGAATTGGAGTGCGTCTACCCCTCGTCCCTGTACCTCAGCCACTGTAAAATGTGGCTGAGGTACATTGATGACGTGGTCATGTTTTGGGGGGCACACCATCTGAATTAAAATTCCTTTATTGACGAATTGAATCAAAACAATAGGAATATAAAACTTACCTTTTCATCTGACCCTGCAACCTTACCATTCCTTGACCTCACTATTCAGATTAGGGATGGCCAGATATCTACAAAAACGTTTAGGAAAGAGATGGCAGCCAATACCTTGCTTTTGGCCACTAGCCACCATCCTAAATCACTCATTCACGGAATCCCTGTAGGACAGTTCCTGCACACCAGGAGAAATTGTTCAGATGATAGGGATTTCCAAATGGAATCCCATGAAATGTATGGGCTATTCCGTGAGCGAGGGTACTCCGATGGGTGTATAAGGAAAGCTAAAAAACTGCCAGTCAGTTAATTGATGATTTTTTAGGATTCCACGTCGAGGGATTGGTGTCCTATCTTCAGGACACTAATGACCTTCTACGTGCCCTCAATGGAATTTCTATCCCTGAGGGTTCTTGGTTGGAGGCCCTCGACGTGGAGGCCCTATACAATTCTATCCCCCATCATCTTGGGGTGGATGTTGTGGAGGGCTTTATTTCTGAGAATCCGGAGGCATCCCAACAATATAACAGATTCATTTTGGATCTGTTACTATTTATTCTCTCCAACAACAACTTTCTCCCACTACCTAGAGATACAAGGGGGTGGCTATGGGGACCAATTGTGCCCCCTCATATGCCAACCTGTATCTGGGGGGGTGGGAGCATAAACTCTTTTTAGACATGATATGCAGAAATGCTTTGAACAAATCCCTGTGTGGAAAAGATTTATTGATATTTTTTTCATTTGGACGGGTACTAAGGATTCACTTTTATTTTTTGATAGTCTCAAGATTAATCATTATAATCTCAAATTCACATTTGAGTTTAGTCAACAGAACCTTACCTTTTTGGACGTTCAAATTCTAGTCAACACGGACGGCAGCATAGGAACAACCCTGTATCGTAAGCCATCTGCAGGGAATTCCCTGCTTCACGCCATCAGCTCCCACCCTACTCCTCTCATCACAAGTGTGCCCTATGGGCAGTACTTGAGAATCAAATGTAACTGCAGTGCAGACTCGGACTTTGAAAGAGAGGCTGGCTTGCTGCGATCGCATTTTATTAAGCGCGGCTACAGCAAAAAATGCCTAAAAGCCTACTTTAGGGCAAAAAATCACAACAGAGCCTCCCTTATACATGATCCAAAATCAAAAAATGCCAATTCTGGTGTACGGCTTATTACCAGGTTCTCAAGCCAGCACTGGCAAGTACGAGAAATTATGAAAAAATACTGGTACCTGTTGATGGGAGATGAAAAGGTTGCTAAACACTTAAAATCATAGAAAGATAGTCTCTGAAAATAAATGGGAAAAAAACACTGAACAAAATTAAACACATAAATTACATAATGCCGGAAACTTCACAATCGATGCCCGACACCCCAAGATGTACATGCCAGTTACCGAAAGATGCAGGCACACAGAGCCATTTCACTTTGCAGTGTCTGAATCAGAAGACAGTTATTGCAAAATAGCAAGTGAAAGAGTGACAAGTTTGGACCATTCATACTGCAAGTTGGATGAAGTTTTATTGATACCTCTTGATGGGTCAACACCATTACGTCATGAAAAAACATCAGAACCACAATCCAGTATGGTACTATCACCTTCAACTAGCGTGACACCAAATTTAGAAACGACAAAAAAGAAGAGGTCACGTTTTCTGGACGATAGTCCAGAAAGCACATCAAAAAGAAAATTTACATATCATGATGACCCTAGTTTCCACCTGTCGGACACACCACAGAAAGGTGACATTAGTTTCTGTGAGAGTGTTGAAGACATACATCCAGAAAACACTCTGATATATCTACTTAATTTAGTTAAGGAAAAAAAATATTATTTTTGAAAGCAATCTTGATCAATTACTATATCGAATGAGATGCCCTGATCATGAATGTTTTTCGAAAATAAAAAAAATAGAAAAAAAAATAATCGGAACAATGGTATCTGTCATTTCGACATGTTGTGCAGAACATCGAATGAAGCTATGGGCAAGCCAGACAAAAATCAAACAGTATCCCGCTGGTAACATTTTGCTGGCTGGATCCATCTGTGTTGGTGGAGGTAGCTATACCAAAGTTCGTGAAATGTTTGAACTTTGCGGAATTCAGATATTTGGCAAATCCTCTTACAATATAGCGCAAAACAAACACATTTTTAAATCAATTGACTACAGTTGGCAAGAAAACAATGTCAGTGTGATTAAAGAATTGACAGACAAACCTTTGTTTCTTTTCAGGGTCAGCCAATGTGACAGCCCAGGTTTTTCGGCCAAATACTCAACATACACCTCCATGGATCTCTTTTCTAAAAAAAATTGTGGATTATGAGTTGGTGCAGGTGTCTCAAACAACTTCATCTGTTGCAATGGAGAAATTTGGATTTGAAAAAAGTTTAGATCGTATTATTGGAAAAAAAATTAGATGTTCAATTTTTGGGAACAGATTAACACACAGGCATACGTAAAATTATTAACAAATGAAAAATACAAAAATATAAATCATCAATTTGACATTTGGCATTACGTAAAAAATTTGAAAAGAAAATTGCTGCAAATTTCCAAAAAATTGTCCAATTTTGCAGTGGATTGGAGCCATACTGAACCATTTTTATTGGTGTAGTAGAGCTTGTCAAGTAAACGAGGAGCGTTTTAAAGTTCTTTGGGAATCTCTACTACTTCATATAGTAAATGTCCATGTATGGAAAATTGGAGATACAGAACACAAATGCTCGCACGATGAGATCGATGTGCATTCTCCGACTGTTCTCTGGTTAAGCCAACAGGCACCTGCATTTCATGCGTTATCCACAATTGTTTTGGATGCCCAATTGAGAAAGGACATGATCTCACTTTTTGTCGTCAGACCAGTGTCATTGAAACGTATCACAGTATGATTCTAAAATATCGTCCAAAAAGAATACATTATCAAATTGATTCTATGGATGCCAGAACTGAATTGGCGGCAATATGTCATAATCATAATGTGATACGGAAACCTGCTCTAACAAAAAAAAAAAAAAAAAAGGATGCTAGTAGTGAGGAGATTTTGGTTGAAAGGAAAAACTTGGAGTTTCCCAAGGGTAGGAAAAAATGGATTGTGCGTAATGTTTTTGAAAAAATGAATAATGAAAAAATGAATACATAATGCTGTCAAACATGATTTCCATTATAGGGGGGACCATAACAAGTTCTTGGACATCAAAAAATATTGATATGCCTAAAAACATTGCACCAGTGGAAAGGCCGGAAACTAGTGTTGCAGTGAGAGAACATATGACACGCTTTCCAACTGCTGCAAAATGAAGCATTAAATGTCTTTCTAGTTTTATTATGTTAATAAACATTTCTTATTATTAAAAATTATATTAAAATAATTTGATATTATTTTAAGAGATAGCGATTGTTGTGATTAGTTTATCTTGAATACTGTTTTGTTTGAAAATGTATTTTATTAAAACAAAAATAGGGTAGGACCCCACTGCCGCCATTTTCTGTACAGCGCTGATTTTACAAAGACGTACATGTGAGTGTATTTCTTATTTTAATAAATTTGGATATTTGTTTTACGGAATTACGCTATGTGGCCTTTTTCCTCCTTATTTCATATTACCACCATCCACTCCTCAACCTTATCCTGAGGGACTTACAAGTCCACGGTTTACTTTTGGAAGTCCATCTCCATCATACCTTTGGAATATCCATCACCACCCACCACCCAAGCCTGATTTGACCCCTTTGGGCGTATGCCCTCTAGGGTCCATGAGATCTGGTAAGCCTCTCCATTTTCGGTGGTGGTGTGCCTCTTCTATTTTTCACCTTGGATGTCACGTATTTGAATTGCCTTTCTCACAAAGTCATCACATCTATGTGGACTATGTTTTATATACACATTGAAGACTTTTTTCATTATTGGTCAGACTTCAGTGTCCCTACATTGAACCCTTAGCGCTATGCATTTTTGTTTTATTGTTATTTGCCTATATCCTATTGGTCGTGTTAGCTGCTGGCTTTATTTCTTTTGGGTAGCGCAGAATTATTGATATACTTTTCTCTGAAATTTATTTTATTAATATAATTTTATTTTAAATGAATTTGATTTGTGTATTTTTTTAAATAATACAAGAAGTTTATTATCTTTACTACAAAAATTAATCATGTCCAAATAAACAAAACGTTAGCAATAAAAACAAATAGTTTTACAAATCATTTAAAAAAAAATAAATTTAAAAACAAATATTACAATAAACATTCAATTATAAATTATTTCTAACATTATAGATAATATTTAAATTTAATGAAATGCCATTTCTGATGCATCATAGTCGTCTGAGTATAGAAATCCTATGTATGTGCCATTAAGATCAGGAAAAATCTGACGCACAACTTTCACTGCGCATGATGGATGATGGGATAACCCTTCTGATCCAAACGTAGATCCATGCTATGAACGCACGATAGGCGGTCTTCCTTAATCTCCTGCAAAGAAAAAAAAAAAAAAAAAGTAAAGTAATAAAAACTGAATTGTGTATAAGATGCTAAAATTCACACAGTCATTATTATTATGAACAATATCATTATATTCTATTGGATATTAATGTACTTACCGGTTGTTGTCGGCATCCACAACTGGTAGGCCTTCTAAATGCAACATCGTAAACATTAGTCTTACGTGTTCCTCTGTAGCTATTTGAGAGCAGAACATATCTGCTTCAGTTATACATTTTCTTCCCTCTGGTATGCATCCTTATATATATATATATATATATATATATATATATATATATATATATATATATATATATATATATATATATAGATAGAGAGAGAGAGAGAGAGAGAGATCTATCCACACACAAACAAAAAATACCATATGCATATAAATATATATACTTTATTTTAAATGCTGAGATGAACAGCTAATATCTGTGTCTAGTTCAAAGTAATAGTGATATAATTTACTCTTTCCTCTTGACTCAACGAACTATAGTTTTGGGATAAATCTACTCCAGATCCTGGATTGTTGTCCTATGAATAAATATGAACAAAATTATGCTGTTGACATTTGAAACACAAATAGTAAAAAATAAATAATGGCAATTTCACTTACCATTTCTATATAGATAAGAAATCGATCAGTATTGAGTATTTACTCTTTGTTCTGCAAAAGGAAAAAGTGATAAAATTAATTATTTAGAATTAAATTATAATTGATTTTAATACATATAAATTCATTGATTATATTTTTTCTAAATAAAAGTAACACACATTAAAAAAAAAAAAAAAAAAAAAATATTGTATGCTGTAAATAAGCAGACAAAGTAATTGGATCTGTGTTTAATTTTCCTTTTTTTTTCGAATAGACTGTGATAGACGTATTTAGTTCAGATGGTATCGAGCGTGTATAGTGGTAAACAGGTGATAAGTAAAAAAAAAAAAAAAAACAACTCTGTCAGCATTACTATCAAGCATGGTGGTGGGAGTGTCAGGGTCTGGTGTTGTATGAGTGCTGATGTGTCTGGGGAGCTATGAACAACAACATATAAAATGTCATAATGGAGGAGAGCTGGATCCTCTCCCTTTATAGACTGGGCCTGCAGGGCAGTATTCCAACATGATAATGCCCAAAAAGAAACCTCCAAGACTAGTCATTATCTTCATCCATTATGTCTAAACATATAAGATAACATTGCCTACAGTAGAAAAAAAATATTTGTTTGGACACCACAAGATTTAGGCCATTGGAACAGTGAGGTGAGTTTAGTAAAGAATAGAAATGTGTTTATATATAAATTTAGTTAAATAAAATAAATAAGACAGAAACAGATTAGATAGATAGATAGATAGATAGATAGATAGATAGATAGATAGATAGATAGATAGATAGATAGATAGATAGATAGATAGATAGATAGATAGATAGATAGATAGATAGATAGATAGATAGATAGATATCTTATCTGTTTAGACATAACAATGGATAGAGATAATGGGTAGAGATAAGAGATAGGATTTTAGCCGCAAGGAACAAGATATTTTTATACTTATCCTTCCTCTAACTCCATCGCCGCTCTCTCCTCTAGGTTTCTCTGATCTGTCTTCATTTATCTCCGTTGCCATCACAACGGGGCGGGACTTCCTGTTGACAGCGTTCCGATTTAGTCTAATGCGCAAGATCAGGAAAAGAATGGACGGTGCATGCTGGTCGATCAGCAGCACCATATCCCGGAAGAGGATGCCTGTATGCTTCACATGCCCACAGGCAAGATGACAACCGTCTAGATGTGATTTGATAAGTTTATTTATTAGGCGAAAACAGACAGCACTGTCACTTAAAAACGGAACAAGTGAGTTCTCTATTGATATATCATAATTAATGTCATTTGGCCAAAAAAAAATAAAATAATCGGAGATAGTGGAACCCCGCTTTAATTATATTTGACAAATGTCTATAGTTTTTCTTAAACAGAAAACACATTTTTGAACTATGTAACAAGGTTTCTTTTTTTGCTCTCCAGGACACAATGGCCTCCAATGCCCATGATGTGATACGTGTTTTGGACAGAAAGATCTCCTTCCATTCACAAAGACTACATCAGGTAGACATACGGGAGCACTTCATCATTGTGAAGAAACTTGGAAAAGGAGGCTTTGGAAAAGTATTCCTGACAAACCACAGGAAAACAGGTCAGTGAATTAATATAATCACAATTTCAACACTTCAACAATTCCAGAAGATGTGGTTAAGAAATGTGCTGTTCAGATCTCCAATGCTCTGGAATTCATAGTGGAGAAAGGACTAGTACACCTGGATGTGAGGCCAGACAATGTTTTAATGTTTGATCAGGAGTACCATTCCATTAAGCTCACAGACTTTGGCCTTGCTAAGGTCACAGGGACAGTGATTAGATCCAAGTGTGGCAGCAAACCCTACAGAGCTCCAGAGATGTATGAAATTGCCCCTCCAGATGAACTGGTTGTAGATGGCAGCCTTGATGTGTGGGCGTTTGGTGTTGCCATCTACGTTCTGCTCACAGGGGAGTTTCCATGGCAGGACACCCTCCCTGACAATGAAGAATTTAAAAGTTTTGTTGTCTGGCAGAAGAATTTTGAGGTGGATAATCCTCCTGAAGCATGGAGAGAAGTTCCCATTGGGATACGAAGGATGTTTATTGATCTGTTGGCCATTGACTCTACTAAAAGAAGTGAGAGTGCAGAAGTCCTAAAATACATGGGCGAAATCTGGAAAGAAGAAACCCCAGAAAAGGAGGAGGAGCCCATCGAAAGCAGTTCTTTCAAACCTTTTTTTTTTAACTAAAACTTTATTTGTTGGTGCAGCAAATAATCATACAGGTATATAGCAAACATTGACAGGACCAAATACAGTAACAATCTGTCAAAAACATACTATACATATCGTCAAATGTGACCATATATGTTGCAATGCACCATTACATAACCGTTAAAGCAAACTTTTAGCACTTGGTTGGACATCCTGAAAATCACAACAGTCTTTTTTTCCCTTTTCTTTCTTTTTGCTAACAGATTTTGCTAAACCGAGTATTTAACATAAGAAAACAAACATTTCACTGTTTTCTCCTCCCTTCTCCCCCAACCCCTCCTCTCCATTTACTTTTTGCATATTTAGAGTTTCAATAGTCTATCCATTACTAGCTGTGGGGGGGACGAGAGCCGGATCAGCCAGCCATGGCTGCCAGATAGTTTCAGATTTGGTCACGGGATTCCTATGATGATAGGCCAGTTGTTCCCTAATCAGGAGTGAGTTTATATACAATCCATTGTTTCCCCGTAGGTGCCACCCAATGTCTAGCTATAAGCTTTCTAGCTAGGTATAGTAGTCTAGTAATCATAATGTACATTTCCCTCTGATAAATCTCATCAATCGCTCCCAATAGACATAACAGAGGGGTGGAAGGGCACCAGTACCTGTGCCAGCCGGGAGATATTCTGTGTGACCTCAGCCCAATACCTATTGAGCTTTGGACATCGCCACAGCATGTGAATGAAATCACCTTGCTGTGCTTTACATTTTGGACCTAGGGGTGAATCCCTCAGGACCCATGTATATAGTTTCATTGGCATTCTATGCAGAATAAACAGTTGCAATAGCCTATGGGAGGCCGAGATAGAAACCATAGGGATCAATGCCAATGTCATGTCCCATTGATCACCATCAATCTCTCCAATGTCCGTGACCCATTTAGCTCTACATTTCAACTAGGCATGGTCCTGGGTGGAAGACAAAAGTACTGCATACATTTTGGAAATCTGCCCCTTCCTGGCGTTCGCTTGAAGTAGCTCCGTTAGGTGCGGGGGTGAAGTCGCAGTCAGGGAGGTTATCTGTCCCTAAGCCTGCAAAGCATGTCAGAGTTGGAGATATTGATAAAAACATCCAGTGGGGAGTGTAAATTCTGAGCAAAGTTGTGCAAAAGATTTCAATACATTCCCTGCATATATCTGTGGAAAAAGAAAACAGACCCCTTGCGTTTCCATAGGTCGGATCCCTCCAGTTTATTAAGTTCTGGGTATCTTGGATTATTCCACAGAGGGGTGAATCCCAGGGGGCCCTGACCCTCGCTGTCTCCCACACTTTTCTAAGGAGACCCGCCATTTGGGCGGTCAGGGGCAGGCTGGGAAGATCCATTTCCAAATCTGGGTTGGCCCGGGTTACTAATCGTACAATAGGATCATCCAAGGCATCATCTCTTCCCCACCCCGTGATCTGCTGCATTTGGGAGACCAGAACATATAGTTTGGGATGTGGTACCGCCAGGCCCCCTCTATCCTTACTATTTTGTAGGATATTTAAACGGATTCTAGCTACTTTCTGCTTCCAGATGAGATCCCGCATCTGGGTATCCACACTTTTGAACCATTTGTTAGAGATCCACATAGGGGAGTTCTGGGAAATATACAGCAATTGTGGGGCCCAGATCATTTTTATTAAGTTCACTCTCCCTACCACTGATGGGGAGCTTGCACCAGCTAAGGGATTTTTCCCTCTGTTTATCTAACAAGTCGAAAAAATTTAATTCTAAGTAGCTAGAAGTGTCCGCAGTGTCTGCCAGAAATATAAAGGTCACCAAGCTGCTTCTGGCAGTAGATACACCACATGTTGAAGTGTCCTTCAGGAAAGGAATGTAACAAAGATAAAATTAGTCCTTTGACCCAGTTCTTGAGAGCCCCCCCCCCCCCCACACACACAATTTAACTGGAAGCTATTGGATATATCCTGCTATTTATGTAATACATATCTTGTTTTTTCCTTTTTGTTTTTGGTACTTGCTTGAGGTCCTTTAGCTGTACTAAATACATTTTTGTTGTGTTCAATCACTATTTAGTATCCAGCATGTATACTCAAGTCTTATACATGTAGATATGGAGGTCTATTAGGCATTTTGTTTTTATAGTTTTATAACTGCAGGTAACAGTATTCATATTTGACACATTTTTAAAGTTTCTTTTCAAAGGTTCTTTTTTTTGGCTTATTAATGTAACAAGTTTTAATGTTTTGCTCTCCAGGACACTATGGCCCCTGTTGACCATCATGTGGAAGGTCTTCTGGATAAAATGGTCTCCTTCTATGCACAAGGACTACAGCAGATCGACTTTGAAGAGTACTTCCTCATTAAGTAGGAGCTTGGAAAAGGCGGATATGGAAATGCATTCTTGGTGAAGGACAAGCAAACAGGTGAGTGAATTAATCCAGACACCATTTCAGTATCCTCTATGAATATGTATATGGATGTAAATTCGATCTGCAAGAAAAAGGCTTTTTCCAAGAGGTCGCTAATTGTAGACTTACTCTAAAATAGAAGGAGCATTATAGTAGAATCACTGTGCAACACTCGTAATAAAGAATAGCAGGTAAATACATTGAGCAAATATGGCCCAATACATACATTTATTACATCTCTAAAAATAGAAAATGTTGTTTCAAATATTCATGTTGGAAAAATGATGTAGAGACCTAAGCATTGGTCTTAAGAGTTGTGCAAATATCGAAATGAAATATTGATATTGATCACATGTAATGTTGAGTCCAATGAATAAAAGGAAGGGGCATGATACCATTGCTAATGATGCTGGATGTCCTCTAGTCAGGAAATGACATGGGCTCTATCTGGAGAGGTTCCTGTACAGGTGAGTGCTGGTTATGCCATGTACACACGGGCGGACTTTTCAGCAACAAAAGTCCAACAGACTTTCAACGGACATCCGACGGACTTTCTAATGAATGGACTTGGCTACACACGATCACACCAAAGTCCGATGACGTACACCGGACTAAAATAAGGAAGTTGATAGCCAGTAGCCAATAGCTGCCCTAGCGTCGGTTTTTGTCTGTCAGACTAGCATACAGACGAGCGGATTTCTGGGTCTGGCGGAGTTACGACGTAAAGATTTGAAGCATGTTCCAAATCTAAAGTCCGTTAGATTTTTGACTGGAAAAGTCCACTGAAGGTTCGATGAAGCCCACATACGATCGGATTGTCCGTCGGACCAGTCTGGTCGAAAAGTCTGACCGTGTGTACGCTGCATAAGGCTTTAGTTTAGCTTTAAATGTGCTTGATACATTCGCAATCTGGGAGGAGCATATCTTATAAAAATGTTGGATATTGTCAAGTTAAAAACATACAGAAATTACCAATTGAACATTTCTAGTTTTTGATCCAAGTTATTTCATTTTTTTTCACAGGTCAAAGAAGGGCAATGAAGGTTATGGATAAGGACAGAACCAGTCAGTGGTCTTTTCTCCATGAATTCAGCATTTCATTCTTACTGTCTCCTCACCAAAATATCATTGGATGTTTTGGGTTCTTCTTCTCCACCATTGACTACTTTGTCTTTCCCCAGGAACTGGCACCTGTTGGAGATCTGTTCTCCATGGTCTTTCCAAACGTAAGTACAGTAAGTTTTAGGTATGGCCATTTCTTTATTTAATCCTTAAAAAAATAAAAAATAAAATAAATATTTTGAATTTTCCATCACTTTCTTTAAATGTCTTGGTGACCACTGTCATTAAGACAAAACAAACTTTTCTGGGTTTGACATGTTCAACAATAAAATCTATCCCTAGCCTAAAATAAATACAATACTTTATGGCCATACATATATGCTTTAACTGAATCTTTAGTTATCCTTATATTCTCCCCTATTGTATTTAACATCTATTATGTTTTTGAACTTGTTCTAGGTGGGAATTCCAGAAGACGCAGTAAAGGTGTGTGCAGTGCAGATCTTCAGTGCCCTGGAATTCATATCAGAGAAAGGACTTGTACACATGGACCTCAAGCCAGAAAATACTCTGGTGATTGACCAGGACTGCTATTGTGTTAAGATCATGGACTTAATGCCTCGTACACACGGTCGGACTTTTTGTCTACAAAAGTCCGACAGACTTTTGGCGGACTTGCAGCAGACTTTCTTACGAACGGACTTACCTACATACAATCACACAAAAGTCTGACGGATTCGTACATGATGACGTACACCGGACTAAAATAAGGAAGTTGATAGCCAGTAGCCAATAGCTGCCCTAGCGTGGGTTTTTGTCCGTCGGACTAGCACACAGACGAACGGATTTCTGGGTCCGGCGGAGTTACGACGTAAAAATTTGAAGCATGTTTCAAATCTAAAGTCCGTCAGATTTGAGGCTGCAAAAGTCCGCTGAAGGTCCGGGGAAGCCCACACACGATCGGATTGTCAGCCAGCTTTAGTCCGTCGGCGTCCGTCGGACTTTTGTAGACGAAAAGTCCGACCGTGTGTACGCGGCATTAGTCTCACTAAGGTCACAGGGACAGTGATTCGAGCAAGGTGTGGAAGCAAATCCTACATGGCCCCAGAGTTTAACCTGACCATTTCAGATGGACTGGTTGTAGATGGCAGCCTTGGCGTGTGGGTGTTTGGTGTCATCATCTACTGCCTACTCACAGAAGAGTTTCCATGGCAGGTGGCCATGCTTAATGATGAAACATATAAACAGTATGTTGACTGGCAAAATGATTCCTAGGAGGTTAATCCTCCAGAAGCATGGAACAAGGTTCGTGCTGGGATACAAAGAATGTTTATTGATCTTTTGGCAATTGATCGCACCAAAAGAAGTAAAACTTCGGAGGTCTTTAAATACCTGAGTGAAAGCTGGAAAGAAGAAACTCCAGAGTTGATTTTAATACAAGAGGAGGGGGATTCCATTGAAAGGATTTCTTCAGTCCAGTCTGAGGCAACATCTGCTTCCCACCTGAGCATGTCACAGAGCAGTGTTTCCATCTCATCAGCCCCTTGTCTTACCTTCTGACCACAAACACTTCTGGATCTCAGTCTGAGGTCATTCCAGAGCCACAGAAGGACAACATGTCAGAGGCACCGATTATGTTTGATGATGAACTTTCCATACATATTAGTGCTGAGGTAGACATTGGGTAACCAAGAACTGGTGAGTGATGACGCATCTGAAACATCACATAGAATCAACTTTTCTCACGTATGTGACTTTCTTGGGGAATCTCTATCAATAATGTAAATTTCTTTAGTGTAATAGCACATCTTTCATCCAGCCATTAAACTATTGCAAACATGGCACCGGCACATTTTATGCATACATACTTTGTGTTATGCGCCCTTCCCTTTCATCTCAGAAAGTTGGTAGGTATGCCAATGACACATATAAAACTTTTGTAAGCCATCATCAGAGTGGTGGGGCTAAGCCTTGCAGTTAAGATTATTAAAGTAAAACTGGAAACAAGCAGGTTGATATGGAAGGTCTTCTAGCTTACAATGGCAATAGCAGGACTCTTGTTGGATATGTTCTTATCATTTTGTGATTATTTTAAATGATTTACTGATTAATTTCAATATGACATTGCCAAGAACAATCGTTACATATTTAGTGCAGTAATTCATAGGAACTTGAGTTTGTTTTTTTATCAATCTAGAAGAGTAGAACTAGCAAAGGATGGTTTCTTCTTGGATGATTTAGGTCTCTATTCCTTTTTTTATTGTGTTATTAACTAAGATTAGCTATTCTGTGGCTGTTTTCTAATGTACACAAAACTGTAGTCAGTGTCTGTAACCTTATAAATGTTAAACATTTCATATATCATTATTTACTGCAGGATATTCAATCTATAAGGAAGACATCTTTCAGAACTGACCATGTGCAGTTTTTTTTATTAATTCCATATTCATGTTTGCTGTTCACAAATAATGTTCTTCATCTTGCTCCAACAATATTTCTTTATATTTTTTAGATGAAAAGTCTGGACTATCCCCAGGGGTTGAACAAGACCCCTGCCTGGTACATAGGAGAGGTAACTAATCATATATGTACAAGTTACATGTCCCGTGCGCTGGGTGGTGCTCTTGAGTAGGGATGAGCTTCGTGTTCGAGTCAAAACGCATGTTCGACTCAAACATCATGTGTTCGGTCGTTCACCGAATTACGAACGATATGGGCCGTTCGCGCCAATATATATATATATATATATATATATATATATATATATATATATATATATATATATATATATATATATATATATAGTGTGATGTCCCTGTATTGATACTAGTATCTGGACCAATACAGGGCATTTTAACAAGTACTTGTAATTGTGAAAATGATACATAGCGTCAATACTTAAACTATGTTTTTTTTGGTTCTTTACCTGTTGTGGGTCCTCTAGGCAGTCACTGGCCACTTACAATAGGACCCCACCTGGAGCGACTCCAACCAGAGCCGCAGTGACGCAATGCTGCTCTCCCGCCTACCACAGACTAATGCCCTGTACACACGGTCGGACATTGATCGGACATTCCGACAACAAAATCCATGGATTTTTTCCGATGGATGTTGGCTCAAACTTGTCTTGCATACACACGGTCACAAAAAGTTGTCGGAAAATCCAATCATTCTGAACACGGTGACGTAAAACACGTACGTCGGGACTATAATATGCATGGCACTTTGTGCTTCGGATTTGTGTACACACGATTGAAAATTCCGACAACGAATTTTGTCGTCGGAAAATTTTATAGCCTGCTCTCAAACTTTGTGTGTCGGAAAATCCGATGTAAAATGTGTGATGGAGCCTACACACGGTCGGAATTTCCGACAACAAGGTCCTATCACACATTTTCCGTCGGAAAATCCGACCGTGTGTACGGGGCATAAGAGTTGTACAGGAACCTCTCCAATAATGAAATGTGTCTGCTGATTGCTGGTAAGGCTGAAGTTTAGCTTTTAATGAAGCATAATACATTCTCAATCCAGGAGCAACAGATCAAATTAAAATTCTTGAGATTTGCAAGTGATGTGTTGCGTTTGTTAAAATATGATTTTTTTATATTAATCAGACATAACATTACATGGGACAATAGTGGTTGCATTCAAATGACAGATTCAACAGTCCATTGTTTCTACAGCTACAGCAAACGGGTATGTTTTCTGTTGTTTGGTAACTATGGTAAACAGCCTGACAGATAAAAGGGGGATTCAGGCATAAGCTATGGACACACACATCATCATGCTTTAAGATCAGAAGCCACTCATGAGGTCTAAAGGAGAATTGTATATAAAAAAAAAAAAAGGAGAGAGAGAAAGATAGGCGGGACTTTGACGAGGCACACGGGAGCAACAACAATGAATAAATATAAATATTTTTAATTGGTTCAAAATATCAAATTTTTTCATATCAAAACATTTAATGCATTTTGCTATATATAAATATCTGTATATAAAGTATTACAAAAATGTATACACATCGGTTGGTGTTAGCTCTACGCGTTTCAAGGCCTTATAGCCTATCATCAGGAGCGAAACCTTGGTAATTGTCTATGGATAGAAAAAAACAAAAATAAAGTTGTGAAAAATAAAATATAAAGATATTCTGAACTAAATCAGAGGGTGTAATGAAAGATAGAAACCAGAAAGACCAAAATTTAAGACACCGCATCCCATATATATAGATCAGGAAAGAAAGGGCTGTAGGCATCAAGCCTTGGGACTTTAAAGGTGTCAATATCAAAAGATTTTTTATAAACACTGGTTCAAAACCATATTAAAATTAAAGAAAATGTTATTATTACAATTGATTTAAAAAAAAAGGCCTATCAACGGGCCAATACATAGTACAACAATTTCCAGAAAGTTCATAAAGTGCTACAACAAATTATGATACAGATACCACTTTTTTCCCCAACATGTTTCGCTCTGTGGAACTTCTTCAGGAGTCATGTGGTACCAATTGTAAGACTGAAAATTACATAAAGGAGGAAAAACCATCAGTACAAAAATAATATTTAATTTAAACAAATTACATAGTAAAGATAACTTTTACAGATACAGAATATCAAATTTGTGAAGTGTTGAATGAAATTAATATAGATCATTATTAATTTAATTAAGATTACACCGCTCCTAAAGTGCCCCTGACACTTAAAGTCAATGGGCAGTGGGCAGTCAATGGGCAGCGGCGCTTTTTGCGGGCGCTTTTAAAAAGGAAACTGATGAAAAAGATAAAATTTTAAAATTTAAATGAAAAGGCATGCATCTGCATGCTGATACATGAAGGTGCAACCATGTGAATGGTGAATGGATTGAAAGTTCTGGGGGATGAACCCCGAAAGATTACAGTCTCTAAACGGAGGCTGCAAAGGGAGTGAAGCTGCTTCAGGCACGGGCTGGGGAACCCGATCACTGTGTATAAGAGGAAAGCAAAAAGGAGGAGAGAGAAGCGCTAAGCCAATACTTTAAACAGCTTAAGGATTTATTCAGTATATAGGTATAAAACAACACTAAAAATTTGCATGAAAAATGTTGGAGCACTTGCAGAGTGCTAGAGCGGGTGGGAGCTTCCACGTGTAGTGTCAGAGGAGCACAGGAGGACCACCAGAAAGTCTCTATTGAGGGATCCACGAGCACCGTGTGTTAGCCGCAGCAGGAGCCTCGGTCAGCCCCATGGAGACGTCGGCTGTGTGACTCTGGGTGGGAGTTGTCCAGGGCTGTCAAACTGGGGAGTTGCCCACACGCTGTCTGGCCAATCAGAACATGTTTTTAAGGCACAGCCACGCCTTCTTCTTTGAAGTGTGAAAGGGCTCTAAGATATACAAATGGCTAAATTTGCTTCTCCTAATTTTGGAGAGAGTTACAGTATGAGCAGATAAGAGGTTAAAACTCCTGTCACTCATTTTGGGGAGATTCAAATACTGTAGCTGCTGACTTTTATTATAAAGGACACTTACCTGTCCAGGGAGCCCGCAATGTCGGCACCCCAGCCGATCTTCGGATCAACTTCCGGGTTCTGCCGCCGCCATTCCTAGTAAGGGAACCAGGCAGTAAAGACTTTTGGCTTCTCTCCTGGTTCCCTAGTGCACATGCGCAAGTCTCGCTGCATGTTCTGATTGGTCCCTGCTGTTTTCTGGGACCTGTGTGTCTCCCAGAAGACAGACGGGGGGGGGAGAGGAGGATTTGCCGAACATTGCCACACAATGTGCGGCAATTTGCCCCGGAAGTGAGAGCAGATACCTGGATTTGACAGGTATCTGCTCCCTCCTGAAAGGTGCCAAATGAGACACCGGAGGGGGGTGGAATCCGAACAGCGGAAGTTCCATTTTATGTGTAGAACTCTGCTTTTAGACATTTTAAAATAACATGTTCCTGTTTTAATGCAATTCTGCTTGAAGCAAGCCATGAATTCTTCTTGCATTCCATGAGCAGCTCCAAACATAGGAGGTCTCTCTATGATAGGCACTGTACTCTCTGCAGATGATATAGGTTGCTTCTAGGCTACACTGAGGTTGAGAACGTCACCAAGGCTCCGATAGGACCTTTTCTACCTTAGTAATGTCACTTATGAGGCCTTCAGAGAGGTCAGGATTGATTCATAAGCATTTAGGTGTATGCATGTTTAGGGCTGTGATTGTTTTTCCTCGTATTTAGTGAGTTATATTTTTGTTATAACAACTCTGAAACCTCTGGTGACTGACCACTGCAACACCATTAAAGAGCTTTGGCTAGGAGAATCCATACAATCCTGTCCTAACACCAGGGTTCAGGTAAATTTTGCAGCTTAATTGATATAAAGGAATAATTTTACAGAATGAGTTGTGCTTCTAAATTAGTGGCGCTAATCTAAATAAAGTAGCAGGCAATGTTTCTGTGGTGGCAGATCATCCATTCCTCCGCAAACAGGACATCCAGCCACAAAACCTGAACAGGCACAGCTTACTAATCAACAGAAGTGGAGGAAGATGCCTTTCGGTAAACCTGGAGAACAATCATTTATTCCTCCCCAAACAGACCTTCTGTGTAGGCTCAGCCAAGACGGACAGGCCGCAGTAGAGAACTCTGACAAAATGTGATCCACTGGAGAAAGAAATAGCAACCCACTCCAGTATCCTTGCCAAGAAAACCTCATGAACAGAAACAAAAGGCTAACAGATATGACACTGGAAGATGAGTCCTCCAGACCGGAAATAGTCCAATGTGCTACTGGGGAAGAGCGGAGGGCAATTACAAGTAGCTCCAGAACAAATGAAATGGCTGGACCAAAGCCGCAAGGACCATCAGCTGTGGATGGTAGGAGTGAAAGGAAAGTCTGATGCTGTAAAGAAGAATACTGCATAGGAACCTGGGATGTAAGATCAATGAATCTGGATGTGGTCAAACAGGAGATGGCTAGATCGAACATCAATATCTTGGAAATTAGTGAACTAAATGGTCTTGAATCGGTGAATTCAACTCAGATGACTAATATATAGAGTGACCAATATAAAACAGTGAGGAAAGCAGTACTGGGTACAATCCCAAAAACGATAGGATGATCTCAGTCTGTATCCAAGGCAAACTACTCAACGCCACTGTAATTCAAGTTTATGCACCAACCTCTGATGGTGAAGAAGCCAATGTTGACCATTTTTATTTTGAAGATCTACAACACCTTTTAGAACTCACTCCAAAAAAATATATATATCCTTCTCATAATGGGAGTTTGGAATGCTAAAGCCACTGGCTGTGGCTCAGACCATGAGCTTCTTATGACAAAATACAGGCTTAAATTTAAGAAAGTGGGAAATGCCACTAGGCAATTCAGATATGATCTAAATCGGATCCCTTGTGAGTACTCAGTGGAGGTGACAAACATATTTAAGGTATTAGATCTGATAGACCGAATGCCTGAGGAACTATGGCAGGAAGTGTGTAACATCGTACAAGACGCAGCAATAAAAGCAATCCCAAAGAAGAAGAAATGCAAGAAAGCAAAGTGGCTATCTGATGCAGATCCAGAGGATAGCAAGAAGAGACCTTCTTAAACATCCAGTGCAAAGAATTAGAGGAAAACAACAGAATGGAAAAGACTAGAGTGCTTTTTAAGAAGATTGGAACTATCAAGGGAAAGAGCACGATAATAGACAAAAATGGCAATGACCTAACAAAAGCAGAAGAGAAAAAAAAGGAAGGAGATTGCAAGAATACACAGAAGAACTATACAAGAAAGATCTGAAATGTCCCATATAACCACAATGATGGAGTCACTGACCTTGAACCAGATATCCTGGAGAGTGAAGTCAAGTGGACCTTAAAAAGCATTGCTAATAAAAAAGCTAGCAGAAGTGATGGTATCCCCACTGAGTTATTTACAATACTAAAATATGATGCTGTTAAAGTGCTGCACTCAATATGCCAACAAATTTAGAAAACTCAACAATGGCCACAGGACTGGAAGAGTTCCGTTTACATTCAGATATCAAAGAAGGGCAGCACCAAAGATTGTTCAAAACTACCGTATGATCACACTCATCTCTTAGCTAGCAAGGTTATGCTGAAAATTCTACAAGCTAGGCTTCAGCAGCATGTGAACCGAGAGCTACCACAAGTACAAGTTGGATTTCGAAGAGGCAGAGGAACTAGAGATCAAATTGCCAACATTCGCTGGATTATGGAGAAAGCAAGGAAGTTTTAGAAGAAAGTCTACTACTGCTCGTTTTCTATGGTGTTTAAATACACCTCTTTCTGGTCCAATTATAGGCAACACAACAACCATATAAAACAGTAAAAAAAACACAAAAACTTTATCTTGATTTGATAAATGAATACTTAAGATTTATGTATTTACATTTAGCTCATCTGGTATTTTCTAACTGTGTTCTATTGTAATCTTAATTTTCCTTTCCGTGTCTATATTTCTTTCTAATATTGTTTCTAACATGGCCGTCTTTAGTGGGGAGGCCTGGGAAGGCCTCATTGACAAAATTCAGCAGTCCCAGCATTCAGGGGAGTTTTCTGATAAGGACTTGGATCAGGCTTTCCTTAGACTACTACGCCTCTTAGAACGTAAAGTAAGAATATTTTGGCACAAGAGGTATTTTCAAAAATAAATATACAGATAACAATATAGTTCCCTGAGAATACTAATTTTCCCAAACTTGAGAAAGATCGAGGAATCTTTGAAATCTAAATGGGAAGAAAATTTACAATCTTTTTCTTTCAGAATTATGTCCTTACTTTGCTTTCAGTATGATCAAGAACTAAAATCACTTGATGATTCCATATCAGAATGGTATGAGGACTATGGACTCATTGTCACAAGTACCAGATTTAAGAAAAAGGAACAAGAACTCAAAACACATATAGAATGTTATACTCTGGACATTATTCGTACGAAAGAATATAAATTTGCATGGGACATGAGTGCACATACTAACGGTTTTGCTTATAAATGGGCCCAAAATACCAACACTAGCCCTTTAGATCTACAAATCAGCGTAATACTAAAAATGATGAGAATGTATCTAATTTGTCATCTTCTTCTTCCTCTCTTTCTTTCAGTCAGTCTACTATCTATCGTGACCTCTCCGAGGACAGATTGCCCAAAAAACGCAAAGGCAATTCAGATGTGGCTTCTACCGAATCAATAACACACCAATTGGGCACCCCTTTACCTCGTCGTTCACAACCAGTTCATTCTAAACAGGTACCTTCACGACCTTCAGCCATGTTTCACCCTCCACTCCATGTCACTCGTGGTCCTCAATTGATGGCCACACATACTATTGTCTCCAAGTTATTTCATTTTTTTCACAGGTCAAAGAATGGCAATGAAAGTCGTGGATAAGGACAGAATCAGTCAAAGGTCTTTTCTCCATGAATTCAGTATTTCATAATTAATGTCTCCTCACCAAAAGTATCATCGGATGTTTTGGCTTCTTCTTCTCCACCACTGACTACTTTGTCTTTCCCCAAGAACTGGCACCTGTTGGAGATCTGTTCTCCATGATCTTTCCAAACGTAAGTACATTAAGTTTTAGGTATGGCCATTTCTTTATTTAAACCTTAAAAAAAAAAGAAAAAAAAGAGTTAAAACAAATATATAAATTTCCCATCACTTCCTTTAAATGTCTTGGTAACCAATGTCATTAAGACAAAGTAAATTTCCCTGGGGGTGACACCTTCAACAATAACATCTATCCCTAGAATAAAACAAATAAATACAATACTTTATGATCAAACATATATGCTTCAACTGAATCTTTAGTTATCCTTATATTCTCCCCTATTGTATTTAACATCTATTATGTTTTTGAACTTGTTCTAGGTGGGAATTCTAGAAGACACAGTAAAGGTGTGTGCTGTGCAGATCTCCAGTGCTCTGGAATTCATATCGGAGAAAGGACTTGTACACATGGACCTCAAGCCAGAAAATGTTCTGGTGTTTGACCAGGACTGCTATTGTGTTAAGATCACGGACTTTGGCCTCACTAAGGTCACAGGGACAGTGATTAGAGCAAGGTGTGGAAGCAAATCCTACATGGCCCCAGAGTTTAACCTGACCATTTCAGATGGACTGGTTGGAGATGGCAGCCTTGACGTGTGGGTGTTTGGTGTCATCATCTACTGCCTACTCACAGAAGAGTTTCAATGGCAGGTGGCCATGCTTGATGATGAAACAAACAGTATGTTGACTGGCAAAATGATTTCCAGGAGGTTAATCCTCCAGAAACATGGAAAAAGGTTCCTGCTGGGATACAAAGAATATACAAAGAGTGGGCGGCCCCACAGAACAATATAAATTGTATGCACATCTATAGAATGTACCATCATCCAAATAGATTTAAGAAAGGATATTTGGGAGTGAGGGTCCCACCCCAGACTCACCAAAGAAAAGAAGGCAGGTGGACTATCTCGGTACATGTAAAAAAAAGTATGCATCGATAATACAAGACAAATATAAAAATTTACAAAATGTATTAATACCAGATACAAAAACAACAAGGGATACTAAAAAAGCATACATAGTATTTCAACAAGTTTCGTGGGTTTGCCGCTTCATCAGGAAATACATCTGCGGATGAAATAGAGATACAATAATATATAGAAATTCCATATGGGGGATGTTACAAAATCATGAAGTGGGGAGATGGGTGAAAAAAGGTATAATAAATATGTAGGGCTGCTTACCAGTGCTTCGGTATATGCAAGGCACAAAGCAACCCAGCAAGGTCTCCCGCGGCAATTGGGAAGGACATATATAGTCACCAGGTAGCTGGCGTCTGGATGAGATGGTATAAAAATTGTGTAATATCAGGTATATGCCCAATGTCAAAAAAAATTTGTGTGCGGATGTGAAGGAAAGCAGGGGCCATAGTGAAAAAATAAGTAATAAACAGTGAAGTGTGAAAAGAGAACCAAGCAGAAATAGCCAAGTAGGAAACCAAACAAGTGGAAGAAGGGGGTGTAGTGGTCAGAGAAGGAAAAAAAAGAGAGGAGGAAAGAAAAAAGAGAGAGAAGGGGAAATGAGAACAATGTAAGAAACAAGATAAGAAAATGCAAAAGATAATGGAAAAGGGGGATAGTGGTGAGGAAAGAGAAAAGGGGGAAAAAAAGAAAGATAGAGAAGAGTGAAGATAATATGAATCCCTATACCAAGAAAGGGACAATTATGGACCAAAATGTGTGCATTAGAGAGCTGAATGTGAAAACAAACCGTGAGAAATGTGAATGTGATAACAGGTGCATCCCAAAAGAGTGAAAAAACGTGTGCAACAAAGTGAACCTAAAAGTGCAGCAAGACGGGGTGCAGAGGTGACAGGGGTTCATATTTACCTTAACCATAAGGGTATTGGATTAAGGGGCCCAGAGATCAGATCCCACTTAGATCGATACAGGTATGTATAGATCAGAAGGGTAAATTAAGTCTGGCATTAATTGCATAGGACATGCACACTATGGGGTGTCAAAATGTTTGGAGACAACATCCAGTATCTATAAAGATAGTAATATAGTACAACACTCAATGTAATATAATAATGTTGTCAATCAGACCACAGACCTAATTGGGGAAGTGCGGTCAGAAAAACAAATTAAAGAATTATCTGTTTTACACTTTGGTTTAGGGTTTTGCCCCCTTGACCCCATACACATCATTGAAACCATCAAAGACCTGTATTTATTTGCACAGAACCCAACGTACAAGTTTTTATTTGACCTAAATTGTCAAAATACTAACTTAGAACGTAAACTTACGGAACGCACCAGACATTTTACAATGGAGGAATTTTGCGCTCTATGCGACTTAATGTTACCATATGACAAGGGTGCCACAGGTGACATGTCGAATTCACAATTAGAATCGACAGATGCACCCCCTGAGACCACAGTTATATCTACCTCCCTTTTGCCCACACCCTCCAAGGCTCCAAACAAATTCAAACCCAAGTCACGTAATTTTCCAGATTTGATGACCTGCCCAGCCATCTGGGCCTTTTTCCATCAAAGACTTCAAGAGTAAGAACTGGCAGGAATTTCCACCAAACTTGACCTACAGCGAGCCCTCCAACATTTACAAAAACATTGTGATATTATCATTAAACCGTCAGACTAAGGTGGCAATATAGTGATAATGTCACATACCCAATACCAGATAATGCGCCATTAAAGTACTGGATAACCCTACCTGGTATCAACCCATCCCACTCACCAGTATTATGGTTTTTGTCAATGAATTCAGAGAACTTTGTACAGGGGCCTTCTGGCAAGGCCTGATTGATAAGGACACTCAATTATTTGGTCCCCAAACATCCACGCACCCCCACCTTTTACACATTGCCCAAAAGACATAAAAATCTCTCCCAGCCGCCGGGAAGACCCATTGTCTCTGGCATCGGGTCTTTGACCGACAATGCCAGCAAATTTGTAGATAGCTTCTTACTACCTCATGTATCGGGTTTACCATCATATATCCGCAACAAATCTGACCTCCTCGGACACATTGAGGGAATCCAGGTGCCTCGCAACTCCCTTCTTGTGGCTATTGATGTCGAGTCCTTGTACTTGAGCATCCCCCACGAGAAGAGAGTCTTGGCCCCTAAATGAATTTATTTTACAACATTTAACCTTCATCCTTACGCATAATTTTTTCATATTTGAGGAGCAACACTATCTGCAAACACAAGGCGCGGCAATGGGCACATCATGTGCTCCATCATATGCAAGCTTGTTCCTTGGAGCCTGGGAGAGACATATTTTTTCCCGATGACAAGCTTTCACCTTTCATAGTGTCGGTTCTATGCCGGTTCAGATTCATCGACGACCTGTTTGTGGTCTGGACTGGCTCACCATCTCTATTAAAGCAATTTGCTAAAGCTATCAATATTAACACCATGAACCTACGTTTCATGGTGAGTTTTGACAGCACACAGATCCCATTTCTTGATCTGTTGATTGGTCCCCAATGACCCATCGGGATTCTTGACAATCTCTACCGTAAACCTACAGCTGGCAACACCCTGTTGCAGGCCACAAGTGCCCATCCTAAACCTCTCGTGCACAGTACTTGCGACTGCGCTGTAACTGCGCACGTGATGAGGATTTCTATAGACAATCAGCTGCCCTACGTGAACGACTTTGAGGGGTTACTCTAAAACCCACCTTAGAAGAGCCTTTAATACGGCATCTGGTCATGCTAGAATTTCCCTGCTCTACCCTTCTCCACGCAATTCCAATACCAATACAGTAAAAATCATTACATACGCCTATCATTTATCATTTGCCCAAGATTCACACGCACCTAACTTGCCCCCCCGTGACGTCCTATCGTCAGTGGGATAGATTCCCTTACATCCCAGGTGGGCAAGTATATTGACTTTTTTCTTCAACCTTTAGTTTTTAAGATGGCATCATATCTCAAAGATTCACGTCAGGTGATAAATTTGTTGTCCAATTATAACCACACTGACAACACATGGTTAGTAACAGCCGACGTGGCATTATTGTATACTATTATCCCTTTCACGACTAAGCCTATTTTTGAAATTTGGTGTTTACAAGTTAAAATCCATATTTTTTGCTAGAAAATTACTTAGAACCCCCAAACATTATATATATTTTTTTAGCAAAGAATCTAGAGAATAAAATGACGATTGTTGCAATATTTTTTATCACACGGTATTTGTGCAGCGGTGTTTTAAAACGCAAATTTTTGGAAAAGTGACACTTTCATGAATTTTAAAAAATCCAAACAGTAAAGTTACCCCAATTTTTTTGTATAATGTGAAAGATGATGTTACGCCGAGTAAATAGATACCAAACATGTCACCCTTTATAATTGCACGCACTCGTGGAATGGCGACGAACTACGGTACCTTTGAATTTCCATAGGCGACGCTTTAAAAAAATTTTACGGTTACCAGGTTTGAGCTACAGAGGAGGTCTAGGGCTAGAATTATTGCTCTCGCTCTGACGATCGTGGCGATACCTCACATGTGTGGTTTGAACACCGTTTACATATGCGGGCGCGACTTCCGTATGCGTTTTCTTCGCTGCGCGAGCTCGCGGGGACAGGGGCACTTTAAAAAAATTTTTTTTTTTTTTTTTTTATTTAATTTATTTATTTTTGTACTTTATAAATTGTGTTTAAATTTTTTTTTTTTTTTTTTACTTTTATTGCTGTCACAAGCAATGTAAACATCCCTTGTGACAGTAATATGTGGTGACAGGTACTCTTTATGGAGGGATGGGGGGTCTAAAAGACCCCCCATCCCTCCTTTACACTTCAAAGTATTCAGATCGCCGAAAACGGCGATTCTGAATACTGTGTACTTTTTTAAATTCGGCGCCATTGGCAGCCGAGTAAACGGGAAGTGACGTCATGACGTCGCTTCCGCATTTACAAGAAGAAGGCTGGAACGAAGCCGCTCGCAGCTTCGTTCCAGTCCGCCCCCAGCCGCCGAAGGCAGCGGACCGGACACCGGGCCTCCCGATCGCACGGGAGGCCCGGTAACAGCGGCGGGAGGCGGCGGGAGGGGGGGGATGTCCCCTCCCGCTCCTCCGGTATAACAACCGAGCGGCTTTTAGCCGCATCGGTTGTTATATACGGGTAGCCAATCGCCCGCTGAAAACAACGGTACCGGGATGATGCCTGCAGCTGCGGGCATCATCCCGGTATAACCCCGGAAAGCCGAGGACGCATATGTGCGTTCGGTCAGCGGGAAGGGGTTAAACCTCATGATCTGGGCCTATGGGCCGTGGAATTTTATCTCAGACGAGACTCTGGTCATGTTGACGAGCAAATTTGTTTTCTCGTGGAGCTCCCGTAGTTTGCAGCTACACATAATTAATTTTTGGTTTGACCATGTTTTCTTTCGCCAGGACAGAGGTGTGGCAATGGGGGCTAAATATGCCCCCAGTTTGGCCAAACTCTTCATGGCTATGTGGGAGGAGGATGTCGTCCATGTTTACCAGAAACCCCAGCTCAAGCTGTGGGTAAGGTACATTGATGACATCCTCCTCCTATGGGATGGAAGTCGAGAAGATCTGGAAGCCTTCATGGAACACCTCAATATTAACAGTAGGGGGATCCGTTTGAGCTTGGATGCCAGTCTATCCAGTATTAACTTTCTGGATCTGACTATTGAAAAATATCACAATCTATTTATAACTTCCACTCACTTTAAGGACACTGATAGGAATTCTTATATTCCAACTGACAGTTGTCACCATACATCCTGGCTCATATCGGTGCCAAAAAGTCAGTTCATGAGGATCAAACGTAACTGCTCCAATGCTGACCAGTTTTTAATACAGGCTGACATCCTAATGGGATGGTTTTTAGAGAAGGGATATGTCAGTAATACTTTGAAAAGTACACTCGAAGAGGTTAAGGCCATGGACAGTGAAGTTCTCCCTAAAGAAACAGCTAAATTGCCTCGGGATGATAGGACTTCCCTGGTCCCGTTTATTACCTATTCAGTCCAACATGGTAGCATCAAAAAAATTTATCAACAAACACTGGCACATTTTGAACAGTGATCCTATGCCAAGTGCAGTATTACCAGACAAGCCCCAGGTGATTTACAGAGGCGCGCCCTCACTCAAAAGGTAGTTTGGCACCTAATATCTTCAACCCTCCTACCATCAAGAAAGGTTTTTTCAAAAACTTAACGGGTTTTTATCAGTGCAGAAGATGTCGGGTCTGTTTGTATAGTGATTGTTTGCATAGACGCACCAAAATCTTTGTTTCCACCAGTACGGCCTGCGAACATACCATTGAACCTTTACTTACTTCAATGCCCATGTGAGCTTCAATACATTGGAGGAACCATGTGACCCCTTTCTGTGCGTTTAAATTAACACATTACCAATATAAAGAATGGTTTTCCCAAGCACTCTGTATCTAGACACTATCTTTAATGCCATAATAAGAAACTAAACCTACAGGTCTTCCTGGAGACTTAGGATATATTAGTACACCCTGGCCATGTAAAAGCAGTCATCCACAATTCCCATCTAATAAATTTACCCAATGTAACTTGTTATCAATTGATGCATAATTTATGATAGATTGTTAGACTGAATATAAAAAATGTCATTGTTCCCTCATCCATGGGCGTTTGGTTTTCCACTTGTCCCTCCCCTGTTGTGTGACACTGTCCTAACCTTCTATTCTTCCCCTCTTCTTTCCTCCTGTACATAGTATCATTCCCCACTGTGTGCTATACCCTTTACACATTAAGTCCCATAAAGGCATGTCCTCCGTAATTGAAACACGAGGAATTGCTTTATTGTTAATCAATTCTCTCCTGGCTCTTTAAGAGGTGCATTGATCTAAATGCATGAATCCCTCAAAGTAACCCTTCTCCAGACAGAGACACTGTTCCCTGTTAATCTATACTTCTGATTGGGTGCGACCATACGAGAACACTGCAATACAAAGGGAGTGTGGTCTACACATCAATCAACATCCGAGATGAAGCTACGCTACTAGCCTCAGCGAAACGTGTTGACGTCAACAGCGCTGCCACGCTTTACGGCACCATGGGAGTTGAACAGCTGAGAGAGACAGGATGCCTGTTACAGTGAGCACCAACGGCTGCAAATACCCACAAGACCGGTAAGGTCGGCGGATGAACAACACAGCTATGAGCCTAATACACTGGCCATAGAAATGCAACGTGGTTGCTATAGTCTGTTTTGAATTCCCACTGTTACCATGGATATCTTGGTCACGTTGCCAGCCACACTGGAAAGGACTCGGCATAGACCCCTCTACAATCGGTTGGTAATGTATGGATAAACCTTACGTAACATACACTTGATGCACTTGGCTATATGCCTGTACCCTGATTCATGGGGCTCCGAGTCCCGCTACTCAGCACCACAATCTACATCAAGGGCCATGTTCTCAACACTCAGTAATATCCATTGATTGCATTATGTGTATGCTATAATGAATTACGATCCATGAACTGCTCACTAAACTGGCAATAAGGAGGACAACACCATTATTACCAATGTCAATTCATTACCTGTGAGGACCTGACTAAACCCATGCCATGTGTACTTTATAGACTGCCTAACCTCTTTTCGGCTAATTTCACTGTCCCCAATTTAACACTTTTACAGCAATAGTACACATGTATGGTTATTTCAATTACACTGGCTCAGTGATCCTACCTCACTAGCAACTGTTGTCGCTACGTCAAAAAAGGCAAACAAGTACGATCCTGCAGTAATGGTAAAACCTTTGACATATCGTCATTTATCAATTGTAATACCCGACTTTTGGTTTATCTAATTACACGTGACATTTGTCACATCAAATGCGTAGGTCGCACAACACGCCGCCTAAAAGATTGGCTATACGATCATCTATTCGATATAGAAAAAGATAGATCTACAAATGCTGGCAAACATTGGAATTCTGTCCATTCTAAAGACACTTCTAGGGGGGGCGGTATCAAGCTGGAGACCTGAGCGGACGTGCCTGAGCAGAGCTCCACTCGAACCTGGGTATTTTATCCGATTTTACGGGACCATTTGGTGTAAATTCTACCCTATCCAGCAGTGGAGGATATTTGGGCATGAGAAGAGGCAGGTCCGGTTCCGGGAAGACAGGTGGATATACCTCTAAAGTATCCTCACAGCAGAGGCCACAGGCCCCAGTAGGCCTGACAAGCTGCACGCACATGGCGTCTCAGACTATCCCCACAGATCCGGGATCGGAGGAGGATTGCTTCCAGGCTCTCATGCTGGCTATCTCCGGCTGTCAGAACACCTTACCGGCCAAAATTGACACCCTGCAAATGGACTTTGGGTTACTGCGCAGGGATATGGACAAGATGCGGGATCGCATGACCGAGGCGGAGCAGCGTATTGGCGACTCAGAGGACGCTGTTCGGGACAACCGGGCCTCTATCCTTACCCTACAAGCCAAGGTAAAGATTCTCGAGTCGCGTGCTGAAGACAGCGAAAATCGCAGCCGTAGGAACAATTTACGGCTGATAGGCCTACCAGAGGGCTCTGAGTGTCGAGATCCTACAGCTTTTACGGAGACCTTGCTTCGCACCCTAATTCCACAGGCCCCATTCTCCCCGCACTTTGTCATGGAACGAGCCCACAGGATGCCGCCTACGCGGGGCCCACATGGGGCCCCCCCGCGTACCTTCATCTTTCTGCTGTTAAACTTCCGTGACAGAGACCTGACCCTCAGGGAGGCCCGGAAGGTCCCGGAGCTTCGTTTTGAAAATACTAAGATCATGCTGTTTCCGGACTACTCCATCGATACCCAGCGGCTTCGCAGAACCTTCGATCACGTCAAGGCACAGCTCCGTCTGAAAGGCCTAAAGTACAACACGTTGTTCCCGGCTCGCCTTAGAGTGATCGATGGAGATTCCACTCGATACTTCACCTCGCCGGAGGAGGCTGCCCGCTGGCTGAATACCTTGCCCCAAGCCCAGAGGGGACATGAGTAGTATGTCCAGGAGTGCTTTTGCAACCAACCTACCAGTGATGCACCCTAATGCCTTAGCTATGATTCTTCCTAATATGGATGCCCATTATCATCAATGCCTGCCGCGATGTACATTTTCTTTATTTCTTTTTTAAAATTTTTTCTGCTCCCCCCTTTTTTGTGCCGCCATGCTACCATAGTTTTAATGTCACTCCTCCCCCCTCTGTTTTCTGCTCTGTTTCACTGAACTGTGCCTATTGGGGATGGTGAAGGGGCGGCGGTGGACAGCTCTCGCCTGTTTTTATCCCCCGGATCACCGTTGGGATCTCCATGACTGCTCTCTCTCTTATCTCCCTCGTGTGCATTGACGGTATGGCAGATCAGATACACAATACATTTTAATTGGGAGGAACGTAGATCGATGGCGGAGGGAGACACCCTCCCGGGCCTGATATAGGTTAATGGGCTGTATATCACTGGCCTGACTAAAGTTTGTGACCCTAGCTGAGGCTAGGTGTTTTTTTTATTTTACAGTTTGCATGGATCCCTATGACGTCTATTTTTATCCTCAGGATACGAGTGGATGTCTCTGGACTGCACCGAACTCTGACCGCCCCTGTGTGTTTGGTGGTTGTCCGGGGTTTTCTCTCTGCCTCATTGGAGACTTTCCTAGGCTTTAATGGGTCTTGTTTTGGGCATATGCACGCCGAGTTCCACAGCAGTTGTGCGGGGTGGGAGGGGCTTGGGTTCCTATGTTACAAACCTCTGTCACTGTATAGCGTTGCTTGCGGTGGCTTGGAGCAGGAGCTCAGCTAGTAGGCAGCCATCTCTCACGCCGGCTAGACACGCTCCCCCGTTTATTTATTTATTTTTTTTAAAGGATTAGAGTTAAAACGAATATTTTGAATTTTCCATCAATTTCTTTAAAAGTCTTGGTGACCACTGTCATTAAGACAAAGAAAATTTCCCTGGGGGGGGGGGGGGGGGGGGGGTGACACCAACAATAAAATTGATCCCTAGTCTAAAATAAATAAATAAATACAATACTTTATGGCCATACATATATGCTTTAACTGAATCTTTAGTTATCCTTATATTCTCCCCTATTGTATTTAACATCTATTATGTTTTTGAACTTGTTCTAGGTGGGAATTCCAGAAGACGCAGTAAAGGTGTGTGCTGTGCAAATCTCCAGTGTTCTGGAATAAATATCGGAGAAAGGACTAGTACACATGGATCTCAAGCCAGAAAATACTCTGGTGTTTGACCAGGACTGCTATTGTGGTAGCCTCCCTGGTGGTTTTCCCGAGTGTGGCTCGGGGTTAAAATTCAGTACCATTAGCGGTAACCCCGAGCCACACTCGGGATCGCATTGCAGGATCCTGGGGCAGCGTTACTTACCTTGTCCCCGGGATCCTGCGATGTCACCCGCAGTGTCCGAGGGCTCCGTCCTCCTCCGAAGCCTCTCCGTGCCAGGCTCCGTTCCCTGCGAGCGGCGCGACGCACGGGGGCGGAGCCTGGCGGCAAATTAAAAAAAAAGTAAAAATCATAACACATACAGTACTGTAATCTTACAGATTACAGTACTGTATGAAATGATTTCACATCCCTTTTGTCCCCAGTGCTTTGGCCCATGCCCTGCATGCAGTTTTACATGATATATACTGTTCTTTCTGCCTGGAAACTGGAGATTGTCCATAGCAACCAAAAAGTGTCTCTTTACGTCAAAAGTGGCTTTAGACCAGCTAGAAAACAGCGATAGTAAATTAGAACACTTGCAGAATTGAGCGATAGTGAATTGTGGGGAAATTTATTTTATTACTATTTTTTTTTATTTTTTTTAATTATTTATTTTTATTTATTATATTATAATTTATGTTTTTGTGTTTCAAACTTTATCATACCCGGGATATCTACTAGACTCTGGTTTGGACAGATTTAAGTGTGTTATTGTTAAGATTTACAGACCTACAATATAAAACGCCAAATTTCCATGCAAAATAATTGTACCGTTTTCAGCACCTAAAATCCGAAATAATCATACCGCCAGGGAGGTTAAGGTCATGGACTTTGGCCTCACTAAGGTCACAGGGACAGTGATTAGAGCAAGGTGTGGAAGGAAATCCTACATGGCCCCAGAGATGTGTAACCTGACCATTTCAGATGGATTGGCTGTAGCTGGCAGCCTTGATGTGTGGGTGTTTGGTGTCATCATCTACTGCCTATTCACAGAAGAGTTTCCATGGCAGGTGGCCATGCTTGATGATGAAACATATAAACAGTATGTTGACTGGCAAAATGATTTCCAGGAGGTTAATCCACTTGAAACATGGAAAAAGGTTCCTGCTGGGATCCAAAGAATGTTTATTGATATTTTGGCAATTGATCACACCAAAAGAAGTAAAACTTTGTTAGTCTTGAAATACCTGAGTGAAAGCTGGAAAGAAGAAACTCCAGAGTTGACTTTAATACAAGAGGAGGGTGATTCCATTGAAAGGATTTCTTCAGTCCAGTCTGAGGCAACATAGGATTCCCACCTGAACACGTCACAGAGCAGTGTTTACATCTCATCATCAATCAGCTCTTTGTCTTACCTTCTGACCACAAACACTTCTGGATCTCAGTCTGAGATCATTCCAGAGCCACAGAAGGAGGACAACATGTCAGAGGCACCGATTATGTTTGATGATGAATTTTCCTTACATATTAGTGCTGAGGTAGACATTGGGTAAACAAGAATTGGTGAGTGATGGCACGTCTGAAACAACATCACATAGGATCAAATTTTCTCATGTGACTATCTTGGGTAATCTCTAAAGAAATTTACTCCGCCACAACATTATTGATAGTGAAATAGCACATCTATCATCCACCCATTAAAAACTATTGCGAACATGGCACCGGCACATTTTTATGCGTACATACTTTGTGTTATGCGTTCTTCCCTTCCATCTCAGAAAGTTGGGAGGTATGCAGATATAACTTTTGTAAGCCATCATCAGAGTGGTGGGGCTAAGCCTTGCAGTTAAGGTTATTAAAGCAAAACTAGAAACAAGCAGGGTGATATGAAAGGTCTTCTAGCTTACAATGGTAATTGCAAAACTCTTGTTGGGTATGTTCTTATCATTTTGTGATTATTTTAAATTATTTCCTGATTAATTTCCTTGTCAAAAGAAGTTTATTGAGTATACAATGTTATAAAGATACATAAAGTAAGTTTACAAGGATCTATAAAGTAAGCTCATTGTTTTACAGTAGGGTTTATATAGGTAAATATCATGAAATTTCAAATATTAAACATTGGGTTCACGTAAACCTAAATTAAAGATATATATCATTTCCTTAGTTACTTTTGTAGTTATTTAAATGATTTATACCTACTATACATATTGTTTACAAGTAGAGTGTATATAGGTCAAATAAATTCTGATAATGAGCTTTAATCGTAAGGTGGAGAAAAGGAAAGAGAAAGAAGAAAAAGGGTTGAAAGGTAGAGGTATGGTCCACAAGGTTGTCCTGCTCGTCAGTTTATTATTCTTTTTAGTTCTCTTTGAAGCCTTAGAATGGGTGTCTCTGTAAGTCATTTAATCTGTTACCATGGCAACAGGACAGAGTCATTGAAGTTTGACAGGAACTGTTGTTTTATCCAAGGATGCCAAAGTTTTTCAAATTTTGGAATTTGATTTTGATCGATGGCTACCATCTTAGCATGGAACATTGTATTATTCATTCTGTGAATTGTTTCTGCTAGTACCAATGTAGGAGATTTCCATGCCTTGGCCACTGTTTGTTTTGCAGCCGTTATTAGTTGGATCATAAGTTTGAATTGAGAGAGTGTTAACCATTCCGGTTTTAGATTAAGTAAAGTTAAATATGGATCTGGTTGTATTATTTTTTTAAATATTTTAGATGCAATCACGAAGACTTCCTTCCAGAAGGTTTGGATTACTGGGCACGTCCACCATATGTGTAAATATGTGCCTATTTCTGGGCATCCTCGAAAACAAAGAGCTGAGGTATTAGGTGAATATTTTGCCACTCTAGCGGGTACAAGGTACCAGCGAGTTAGGACTTTATAATTTGTCTCCAGTGCTAAGATGTTGGGTGAAGATGACTTAGATGTGAGCCATATGTTAGACCAGTCCGTGTCTTCTAAAGTTCGTCCCAGGTCCTCCTCCCACCTCTGAACGTAAGAGGGTCTATTAAGATTTGCTACTCCATATAATTGATTATAAAGTGATGAAATTGTACCTTTAGCAAATGGATCTTTTGTACAGATTGATTCAAAAATGGATAATTGGGATAATGGTGTATCCCCCTTTAGGAATGGTGTATAGAAGTTTTTGATTTGGAGATATCTAAATATCTCAGAGTTTGGTAGATCATATTTTTCTCTAAGCGATGGGAATGAAAGGAATGATTTAGATGCTATGAAGTCATTTAGTGTCTGAATGCCTGATGTTGTCCAAGCTTTAAAAGAATTTGGGTAGATCCATGCCGGATAAAAGGCCGGATTTCTGATAAAAGAAAGGAGAGGATTGTGTGGAGATTGTAACTGATATTTGGTTTTTAGTTTATCCCAGAGAGATAAGAAGTGTTTAGTTATGGGATTATGAATTTTAAAGCGGTCTTTAGGATCAAGCCATAATAAATTTGATATTAATAGAGGGTCATTTTCTGAAGCCTCTATAAATACCCATAATGGGATTTCCTGTTTTGCATGGTATTTGGACAGACTGGCCAAATGTGCTGCTCTGTAGTAGTTAGTAAAATTAGGGTATCCCAGGCCTCCTTTATTTTTGGGAAGATGTAGTGTGTGTATAGGTATACGTGGTTTAGAAGAGCCCCATATAAACGAAGTTGCTCTTTTTTGTACTATTCTCAAAAAATAGGAAGGAATTGGAATAGGGAGGACTCTGAATAGATAAAGCAATTTGGGTAGAATAGTCATTTTGATTGCATTAATCTTCCCTATCCAGGATAAAGGAAGTTGCGACCATTGTTTTATTAGATTTGTGATCTGTCTTAATACAGGAGGATAATTGGTTGAGAATAAGTCAGAATGAGATGCTGTTAAATGAATTCCAAGATATGGGATTGATTTTTCTGCCCATGTGAATGGGAGTGCAGCTCTAGCCGGGATCAATTCCATGTTTGTGAGTGAAATATTAAGCACTAGGCATTTCTTAGGATTAATCATAAGGCCGGATAGGGCTGCAAATCCATCAAGAGCTGGTATTAAGTTAGGACCAGAGACCTGTGGTGATGATAGAAAAAGTAATATATCGTCTGCAAATATACATAATTTGTGTGTAATACCTCCTACTTCAATGCCAGTTATAGTTTGGTTTGTTCTGATGTATTGGGCCATGGGTTCGAGTATAAGGGCAAATAATAAGGGAGATAATGGGCAACCCTGTCGGGTACCTCTTTCGATATTAAAGGCTTCAGATTTGTATCCAGCATATTTTATATAGGCTTTGGGTTTATTATATAATGCTTTGATCCATGTTAAAAAGTGGGGTCCAAAACCCCATTTTTGTAATGAATATTGCATATATTGCCAGGATACTGTGTCAAATGCCTTCTTAATATCGAGAGATAGAAAACATAAAGGGATTTTCCGTTTTTTAGCAATATGTGCCAATAACACTGCCCTGCGTATATTATCGCCTGCCTGTCTATTTGGCATGAAGCCTACTTGATCTCTATGTATTAATTTTCCTATAATGCTGTTGAGGCGTTTTGCTATTATTTTTGCTAATAATTTAATATCGAGGTTTAACAGAGAGATAGGCCGATAATTCACACAGGAAGTATCATCAGAAAGGGGTTTTGGGATCATACAAACAATTGCCATTAGTGTTTCTTGCCGAAAAGAATGTCCATCTAGAAGTTTGTTAAAAGTTTCAGTGAGAATGGGAGAGAGTATTTCTGAGAATGTTTTATAGTATAAAGCCGAGTAGCCGTCTGGGCCTGGTCTTTTGTTAAGTTTTAGGTCTTTTATGGCGTTAGCAACTTCATCTATAGTTATAGGCTCATCCAAACTGCTTTTTTGATTCTGAGATAACTCAGGTAAGGTTATTTTTGAGAAGAAGGATTCAGCCTCTGTAGGATTAAATTCATTGTTTGTCTTGTATAAAGTTGCGAGATGTGAGTGAAATTTATGGACTATTTTAACTGGATTACAAGTGTAAACATTTTTTGATAATTTCAAACGTATTGGTTTGAAAGATTTGTTAGTTGAATTTAATGCCCGAGCCAAATATGTACCTGGTTTGTTTGTATTCATGTAGAAATTGTGTTTGGAGCGTTTGAGGGATTTATCAACTGACTCAGTGAGAAATAGATCGTATTCCAATCTAGATTTTTCCAGATGAGATTTTGTACTCTGAGATGGATTATCTTGAAATGATATGTAGGCTGCATTAAAATTGAGTTCTAGTTTTTTTGCTAGATTTTTGCGTTCCCGTTTAAATAGTGCCATTTGTCTTTGTATTGTACCACGCAAGACAGGCTTATGAGCTTCCCACAGTGTTATTGGGGAGATGTCTGTTGTATTATTAATTGATATGTATTCCTTTAAAGCTTGTTCAATGGCCATCTGATGTAGTGGGTGTTTGAGCATTATGTCCGGTAAGTACCACGTTGGGTCATGCGCTTTTGGTATGGCTGAGGCTATAGTAGTGTATACTGCATTATGGTCAGACCACGGAATCGGAATTATATCTGATGCAATAATTTCTGGTATCATTCCTATTGTTAGAAAAATATGATCTATTCTGGTGAAGGTTTGATGAGGGTGCGAGAAATAAGTGAATTTCTTTTTCATTGGGTTACTTTCTCTCCATGAATCTACCAGATTGTATTTGGAAAGAAGTTGAGAAAAAGGTAATCTAGAGGTTATTTTGGATGGTGTAAAAGGTGATTTATCTAGAAATGGGAGGAGGACCTGGTTTGAATCCCCACACATTATCACTGTTCCTATTTTGTGTGTATTAATCACTTGTAATATATGTGAGAGGAATGGTGTAGGTTGTTTGTTAGGAGCGTAGTAGGAAATCACTGTGATTGCTGTATCCATTATATAACCCATGAGTATCAGGTATCTACCTTCTGGGTCTTTAATTTCTGATGATAAGGTGAATGGTGTGGATCGGTGAAATGCAATTAGAGTTCCCCTTTGCTTGGTACAGGCAGAAGCCGTGTAAATTTGTTGATAAAAAGGAGAAATATATTTTGGAGTAGAATCTTTGGTGAAGTGTGTTTCTTGGAGGCATACTATGTGAGCCTTCTTGTTATGGAAAGTACGGAAGGCTTTGGTCCTTTTTTGTGGGACATTTATTCCCTGAACATTCAGGGAAAGTATATTCAGTGGTGCCATGGCAATAGATCAAATAGTTTTGACTTACTTTTTGTTATGCAGAGCTGACTGCGCAGATCAACCTGTGTGGACTGAAGAGATGAATAGATAGAAAAGAAACCAGTGAATTCTGGAGTAAAGAGTAAACAAAAAACATATGAGATTAGATGATACATTGTATAAATTATTTTTTGCAAGTAATCACAATTTACCCGTGAAAGAGAATAAATATCTCTCTCAGGGGAATAAGTGCCTTCGTCACACTCCCACATAATATGGTTGGGAGAATGAGGAGGGCTAATGGGGGTACACGGAACTTCCGCTTACAGGAGAGAAGTGCTATGTCAAAAGACATCAAAATGATGTTTCATTAATTGGAGTGCAGAATATAGTTTTTGTTGAAATTATTTATTCCAGGGTGGTTGTATATGGTTAGTCTTGCCCTAGGCTAAATAATTCAGTTAGAAAGGTACTGTTAATAACTTTGGTATTGATGAAGATAGTTTGAATTATTTTGGGATTTTAACCCTTTTAAAGTAAACAATTACATATTTTATTCATACGTAACTGTTTAGATATGTTAACTCATAAAATTGAGGTTGTATTGCTTCAGATTAGAATAAACAAAAACATAATTCTAGGAACTAGTTAGGTAATAATATATTTGTTTTAAGAAAAGAAAGAAAAAGCTTCCATTACTTCTGAATTATTGAACATATTTGTCCTAAAAAGTAATAAATCTATTGTTATTACCTGATAATATATAACTGAACAAGAATTTCCTTATTTCACTTATATATTCTAAGGCTATATGAATCAGAAGTAATAAGAAATATAACTGGAATGTAACATGACCCCACACAGTGTGTGACTATCAGAATGCAGTTACATTCAGTTATAAATATAGGTTTTTTATAGAGAACCATCTCTTAGTATAATAAATGAAGAGATATCAGGAATTAGGATGTCAGTCCATTGAATCTTCTTGGTCCATGGATGATGTGGCATAACGGCCTCTTTTGTGAGAATGATGATTCCCATTTTGTTCTGAAATTTTCTGGGTGCTGCCTGAAGGTGAAGATGATGCCATTCTTCTGCGTGTGGGAGAGTTGCTGCTTGTGGGTTCTGTCAGATTTAATTTTAAAAGGGTTTGTTGTAGTTCATCTGCTGATCTGCTTCTGTAAATTGTACCTTGGTAGTTAAATCTGACTGAAAAGGGGAAGCCCCATTGATACATAATGTTGTGGCGTTGCAGTTCCATTAGTTGGGGTTTCATGGATCGTCTTTTAGTAATAGTAAGTTGGGATAGGTCAGCAAAAATGTGATAATTGTGTCCTTGAAAATTAAGTTCCTTTTTTTCTCTTGCAGCAATTAGTATTTGTTCTTTCGTTATGTAATAATGAAATTTTGTGATTATATCACGTGGGGGTCCATCTTTCTTTTTGGCTGTGAGGGCTCTGTGTACTCTGTCCAGTTCTAAACGTTCAATAGGGATATCTGGCTTTAGTTCTTGTAATAGAGCAGTAATAGTAGATTGCAGGTCTGTCACAGTTTCAGGTATTCCCCTTATGCGTAAGTTTGAACGTCTGGCTCTATTTTCGTAATCTTCGAGCTTAGTTTGAAGTATTAAATTCTCTTTTTTTAATTGTTCCAATTCTGTTATATTTTCTTGGGTTGTAATTTCAATTTCATCCATTTTTATTTCTAAGGCTGCGGTGCGGTTTCCCAGCTCTCTTATTTCTTTGGTTAGGCTTTTTGTTATTTGGTCTGAGGTTTGTTTTAAAGCCTTATGAAGCATCTTTTCAAATTGTAATAATATTACTGGGGATACTGAGGAGGCTTGTGGAGAAGTTTGTAAGAGGATTTGTTCTGTATCTGACTCAAATGGAGAGTCTTGCTGTGACATTTTCTGTCTGTGAGAGCGCCCTGATGCTGTATCTTGTGAGGTGACTGGAGCTGCTTCAGCTGCAGTGAGTGCCTGTGAGCTCTTTGTGAGGTGATTTTTATTTCTGCCACGGTTTCCTCCCAGTACCATATTTCCTTCCCAAACTTTCACAGTTTGTTCCCTGGGGCAAAAAGGTTCAAATGGATACCTTTTGAGCCTGCAGGCTCCGCTTTGTCCTTCTCTTCTCTCCTCAGCGGTGTGGAGCTCTAACAATGCATGTCTGCTCTGCTAGGCTCCGCCTCCTGCCCCCATCTCTCTGTCTTCCTGATTAATTTCCATATGACATTGCCAAGAACAATTGTTACATATTTAGTGCAGTATTTCATAGGAACTTGAGTTTGTTTTTTTATCAATCTAGAAGAGTAGAACTAGTAAAGGAGGTTTTCTTTTTGGATGATTTAGGTCTCTATTCCTTTGTTTTTTGTCTTATTAACTAAGATTAGCTATTCCAGGGCTGTTTTCTAATTTACACAAAACACCTATGTAGTCAGTGTCTGTAACCTTATAAATGTTTAGCATTTCATATATCATTATTTACTGCAGGATATTCAGTCATTCTATAAAGGAAGAAATCTTTCAGAACTGACCATGTGCAGTTTATTATTATTAAATTTCATATTTAGGTTTGCTGTTGACAAATGATTTTCTTCATCTTGCTCCAACAAGATTTCTTTATACTTTTTAGATGACAAGTCTGGACTATCCCCAGGGGTTGAACAAGACCCCTGCCTGGTACATGGGGCATATAACTTGTACATATATGATTAGTTACCTCTCCTGTGCACTGGGTGGGTGCTCTTGATCTTGTTCTCCATACAAAAAAAAAATGCCCGCTGATCCTGACAGAAATGCAGTGAGCACCTAAATTCCTGTTTGAACACTGGAGAAGTTATGCAATTATGAAAATGTCTTGATGGATGGATGTCAGTCTGGAGGAGTGGATGTATCTGAACATTTTTTTTTTTAACGTGCATTGAGAAATTATTTTGTTTCTTTTTCCCTCTTTTCTTTAGGCTATTTTCAGACTGGGGCAGGCATGCGTTGGCGGTAAAGTGGTGCTATTTTTAGCACCGCTTTACTGTCATTTTAGCGGCACCGCCCCGTTGTTTTCAACGGGCAGGGGCGCTTTAGGAGCAGTGTATACACCGCTCCTACAGCGCTGCAAAGATGATGCTTGCAGGACTTTTTTGACCGTCCTGCAAGCGCACTGCTCCAGTGTAAAAACCCTCTGGCTTTCACACTGGAGAGACAGGAGAGGCTTTTTTAGCGCCTGTAAAGCGCCTCAGTGTGAAAGTAGCCTTATTAATTTTTTTTTTATTTTTTCTTTTACCTAGAAGAGGTTTTTCACAATACCATTTACAGAAAAAAAAAAAAACACACACACCAAGGTCCTACAAGGCTTATATTGATATATAAATTGCTTGTGAAATAAACAACCCTGTAATTCCCCCTGTACAACAATAGTGTGGGGGTAGATGCGAGCTTCATAGGGAGGTTGAATAAAATAGAAGAGGGAGGCAATATAAATTGAAATTCCAGTCTACAGTAAAAGGCCAATAAAGATATAGCTGCTCTGCATCCAAATGACCATCCCAAGTAAAAATAAATAAATAAAAGGTGGTGGGTATTGATGAAACAAACACACTTGTGATTTGTTTGAACGGGGTTCGGTGAACAGGTTTGTGTGCCTGATTTGAACCCCTTTGAAGTCAATGGGAGCCAAAATGTTAAAAATACAGTTCTGGACATTTCCTGAGCTAATAGGCAAGGGAATGTGAAACAAATGAGATGGAGGTTGGTCACTGACCTTGGAGACATGTACCAAAGCAATTAAAAAAATTCTTATTTAAACATTGAGGATGGGTTCACATTGGATGAGGGTTTCCCCCAGGAAGACAACAGGACACTGGCCATGTTATGCTAATGACTGCCACAACCAATACAACAGACAATGTTAGGGGGGTACGACACCCCAAAAGTCAATCTCAACAAATAAGTAAAGTATGCTAGGTGTAACATATTAAAAATACAATCCAACAAATCTTTATCTGATTCACTGACCACACATGCACAGCTCCATAGCCTAAAACTTTTATAGCAATGCAAAGAAAGACCACAACTCTTATAAAAGTGACTTGCAATTGTCACAAGTAGATAAATGTCCACTTTTCCAGAAATAACAAATGCTTACAATATTACAATTCCCCCAAAAATTAATCCTGGAACTCAGTTTCAATTGCCTGTAAAATACATTGAATTTAGTTGAGATAAAACTGAAATGATATGAATTATTGGCGTTTTAACTTTTCTTTTGAAAAAGCCTAAAAAATAGTCCAAGCTTTTTCTGCCTTTAAAATAAAAAAAAAAACCAACAACAAGCAAAAACTGTGTAAGGCTTTTTAACCCTTTGCCGACCAGGCGACGCAGTTGTACTGCGGCAGAATGGCACGGGCAGGCAAATCGCTATTATGTTACGTCGCTCCCTCTGGAGACCCCTAGGTACCCGCAGCTCGCCCCTGGAGCCAATGCGAGTGCCCGGTGGTCTCGATAACTGGCGGGCTCCCGCAATAACACGGCGAGAACCGGGATCTCTGTGTGTAAACACAGAGATCCTGGTTCTCTGAGGGGAGAAGTGACAGAGCGTCTGTTCATACAAAGTAGCCTATTGGAGCCTAAACAAAGTTGACAGCCCTATTGGGCTTGTCAACTTTGTTTAGTGTATGATTTGTCTGCGCCTCATCATTCTCACATCCCAAGTTTAAACTCCCTCATACCCTCAGAGGAGTTTTCCCTTAAATACTTGTCAGTCAATCTAGCTATACAAGCTATCATTTGAATAGGAGCAGGCGCTTAGCTGTCCAAAGCAGACATCTTGGACGTCTTCAAGTTACTCCCAATCGAGCCATACCTCTGGCGGTGGCACGGAATCAAGTGGACAAGCTTGTACTATTTTGCCACCAAGTTCATGTTTGGCTCTAAAAGTAGCCCGTGGCTGTTCAATACATTTGCCCAGTCCCTTTCCTGGATCCTGTTGCATCACGCACGTTGTCAGAAAGTGATCCACTATCTCGATGACTTCCTTGCTCATCGAAAAACCCGACAAGCCCCCAGTAGATTTAAACAGCTTGAGATAGGTATTTAATAATCTTAATGTACCCATAGCAGAAAAGAAAGCTTAAGGCCCAGCAAGTCCATTACCTTCTTGGGTGTCACGCTCGACACACGCTCTATGCAGGCCAGCCTGCCTCCCGACAAGTTGACCCGCAACAGGTCAGTCATTCATACCGTTACTCAAGGCTGCACCAAGAGGCAGCTACAATCTTTGCTTGGCATGCTTAACTTTGCCATGAGGATCATCCCTCAGGGGCGGTCCTTCATCTCACGCCTTTTTGCTTTCCTCTCGCAGGTGCAAGATCCCAACCAAATTCTTCAACTAGATACAGCAGCAATAGCAGATTTGTCAATGTGGGACGAATTTCTAAGTTTGCCGTATGGATGGAAGACTGGAATGGTATATCAATGTACATTCCATCAGCATCCTCTTCTTCGCCTCAGGTAGTCAGATGCCACAGCCTCTACAGATTTTGCTGCAATTTTTGGTCATCACTGGTTTGCAGGACCATGGCCTCCAGAAATCCTCCTGATTCCCGAGTTCAGTCTGGGGCAGCACCTTGGCACGGCAAACAGTCACATTTGCCACAGACAATCAGGCCACGACAAATATCATAAATAAAGGCAGGTTCAAATTGCTGGCTATCATATCCTTCCTGCGCAGACTGGTGCTACTATCCCTACAGCACAAATTCAATGTGCACTGCATCTATATCTCCGGGCAAGTACAATACCTGGGCCGACGCACTATCCTGTTTTATCTTTTGCGTAATTCTGTTTGCTGGAACCTGGAGCCAACCCGGCCACATCACTTATCCTGCCTTGGTAATCAATCACTATCTTGCAACACCCTGAAGGCCTACCATACTGCTTGGAAGTCCTACAAAACCCAGGGGCGGTATCAGGAGATCTCAAGCACATCTTTGTTTTCATATCGTATTGCCTTACACAGTTGGCATTGTCACACAATACCATTAGACTCTACTTAGCTGGCATGCAGCATTTCCTTACAGGATCCCACCAAACCATCCTTGTTCGCTGCCCATGCAGTCAAAACCATCCTATGCGGTATTCACAGACAACAACCCCAAACCAGTAGCACGTGCCTACCTGTCACCAGTGCCATTTTCAGAGACATGTCTACCATCCTGTCACATTGCCCTTTCAGATTACTGCCCAGCCTAATCATTCAAGCAGACATCTACCTGGCCTTCTATTGCTTCTTACTTCTGAGCGAGTTCACTGTCACCGGCCCCAGATGCCAGGTGTTACACAGACGCCGTCTGACGCGCCACCAGAGTTACTTCATCCTGCACCTTGTGGCGTCCAAAATGCAACAGTCCAGTCCCGGGGTAGATATCAAACTTTTCTAGATTCACAATGCCTGGTGCCCAGTGGCCATTCTAGATCAGTTGTTAGCTCATCTGTCCGACCTCTCGTGTCAAGCCCGTTGCTGCCTTTCCTTACTAACCCTTTAAGTGGTAATCAGTTCACCAGACACATTAGGATCTTCTTGCTTAACTTAGGCCTTGACCCCAGCCGTTTTTTCTGGACATTCCTTCCGCATTGGAGCGGCATCAGCAGCGTCATGAAATGGGGTCTCAGACCACGTCATCAAGAGCATAGGCAGGTGAAAATTTGCTTGCTTTGCTCGATACATCCCCAATCCAGAAGCAGAAATGTCACAGGCCTTCAGCAAGCTTGCCCTGTAGGATGTTATCAGCTCAAATAAATACTTACCTCCCTAACCAAGTGTTTTGCCCCCTTCTCTTGGCATACTGTCCTGCAGAACAGGGCACACTTCAGGTCTACTTTATGTTGTTAGTCTTGTGACGTGTTTATGTGGTTCACATCTCTCCCGGACATAGGGCTCCGACCATAAATATATATAGGGTGGTATTCCAACATAACGGCCCCAAAACACACCTCCAAGATGACCACTGCCTTGCTAAAGAAGCTGAGGGCAAAGGTGATGGACTGGCCAAGCATGTCTCCAGACCTAAATCCTAATGAGCATCTGTGGGAGATACTTAAATGGAAGGTAGAGGAGCGCAAGGTCTCCAACATTCACCAGCTCCGTAATGTCGCCATGGAGAAGTGAAAGAGGACACCAGTGAACTCCATGTCCAAGATGGTTAAGGCAGTGCTGGAAAATAATGGTGGCCACAAAAAATAGACACTTTGGGCCCAATTTGGACATTTTCACCTAGGGGTGTACTCACTTTTGTTGCCAGCGGTTTTGACATTAATGGCTGTGTGTTGAGTTATTTTGAGGGGACAGCAAATTTACACTGTTATACAAGCTGTACACTCACTACTTTACATTGGAGCAAAGTGTCATTTCTTCAGTGTTGTCACATGAAAAGATAGAAGAAAAGATTTATACAAATGTGAGGGGTGTACTCACTTTTGTGAGAGTGTGTGTGTGTGTGTGTGTGTGTGTGTGTGTGTGTGTGTGTGTGTGTGTGTGTGTGTGTGTGTGTGTGTGTGTGTGTGTTAACTGGAAGAGGAGAGAGGAAGACTGAACTTCTTCCCTAGTTGTCATGGATTTGTTGCCACTCAGGAGATCCATGTGCTGTCATAGGAACTTCATGCTCCAATAATAATGCATTTAAAAAATAAGAGAAAAACCAACCAGGAAGTGCTGGGAGCCACCATGAGCTCCTTTGGGTATCCCACCACAGTAGGATCAGCGGGACTGAGCTTGTGGATTGCAACAAGAGCTATGGAAACAATGGATGGAATAGAGGAGGGACGCATAATGCTTTTGAATACATCATTGTTTATGGACCTGCACTGGAATACCCATACCAAGGAAAGGAAGGCACCGCCATCTCTGCTCCTAAATCTGCTACATGCCGGGATTATAATCAATTGTCATCTGGGGATGAACTGTCACTTCAACAAAGCTGAAGGAACTGTGGGACTCGTGTCTGTGGCAATAGATGCTTCTCTATCTTTGTTCAAATCATGCACTATGACCCTAACTGCCATTCAATGAGCATTAACCAACGCAGTACTGGCAGTTTGGATATGGTGCAGAAAATGTAAATGCCTGCTGGCTGATTAAAAACAGCTGCAGCACAGGCTGGGGGGAAAAAGGGGTATGTGAAAATGACCAGAAATTGTGGCAACCATTGTGGAATCGCCGACTATATTGTCTATCCAATTATATGAGAATGGAAATGCTGGATATCCTTTCCATAACTAGCTTTGAGTAAGACCCTATAAAGGCTTAAACACGTATGCTGGCTTTACTATATTGCCTTTCCATACCTTGTGTATTTGGTCTGCTTTCCATTGCAAGAATAAAATGATCAATACAGTTTGTAAGAAAAAAAAAAAAAAAAAGAGCTAAAATGGAATATAGTTCCAAAACACGAACATGTCCATACCGTAGATGGACATATCCAGTAAAGAGGAGTGTGACACAACAAGAGAACAAGCACACAACAAAAGAGGAGGCTCACTTTTTTTTTTTAAATCATGAAAATGCTTTTTCATTGCCACTTGTCAGAATGCCTAGCTCATAAAATGTATGCACATGAACCATGAATGCAGCCTAACATTTGGAACTACAGACAGGAGTTTGAGGACGTGGCCAGGTTTTTTTCTTTTAAGTTTTTATATAATTTAGAGTTCCTAAAACTTTAGGGACAACAAAAAGGTTAATCAGTTTGTTTTATGCCATAAAATACTTCCACAAGAACCAGATGACAATTTAAAAACTTAAAGCTTGTGCAATACTTCATGACGTATCAGTCGAAAAGTACAATCTTGTCTATACAAGATCCTCAACTTTTCCAATACTGTACATTTCTTATAAAAGTCACTGACGATATACAGAAGAGAATGCAAAGCATATCTCATGATCTTGTTGGTAAAAAGGTTTAAATCCTTGACGAGTATCTTTAGAACTCCTGCCAAATGCCACAGGCTTCTGGGGACAGCAAAGGAGTCTTTTCTTAAAGCTATTGGTAAAGCCCAAAATAACCAAATGTTGGATTTAAGTGTCAAGTTGGATATTATTATCTAGAAGCTGTTCTGGTAATTAAACATCTGCAGAGACCAGGGGTGGGTAAGAATATGGCTGTGTAGGAGTAGGAGAAGAGAGTGGACCACCAATACGCCACTTCTGAGCATACAGTGTCTTGTACAATCATTGGGGTTCAGCTGCATAGACATCGATAAACCAAGTACCAAGTTGACAGAAAAAGAAGAAACAAGGTTCAAGGTATATTTTGAGTGAGCAAAGTCAACTTTGATGGATAAGACTCTGCATAGAACACATTCCTGTTTTCAGCATTGGGAAAGAACATTTACAATGTGGAAAATGACTTAAGGAGATATCATGGGAGGTTCAAACGACCACGTGTAACAAGTCAGTTCATCAGTCCAGTATGTGAGACATGGACAATGTAAACCTATTCTGATGTAGACAGGTAAATATCTTTTGCACACAAATCTCAGAGCAGATCAGTGTTAGAGGAAGATAACGGGCACCTGCCACATCTTTCTCCTACTCACACATCTTTATTGAGGCACGCCGAGACACTGGCTTGGAGCTGAATCAGGACGAGCGGCCATCACTCATATTCCAGAGTGAAACTCAAGCTACAACTCATGGACTTCATGTCTACCTGATGTGAGGCACAGATTTAATACATTTTCTATATTTTTTACTCTTCGGGACACTATGGCCTCCATTGCTCATGATGTGTACCATCTTCTGGATAGAATGGTCTCCTTCTATTAACAAGGACTACAGAAGATAGACTTACAGGAGTACTTCCTCATTGTGAAGGAACTTGGAAAAGATGGATTTGTAAAAGTATTTTTGGCAAAAGACAATAAAATAATCTAACCACCATTTCAATTTCCTCTACTATATAACTATATATATATATATATATATATATATATATATATATATATCTATCCATAAAAATTTGTTGTGCAAGATTATAGACTTTTTCCAAGAGGTCACTAATCGTAGACTTACTCTGAAATAAGAGCAGTAAAGTGGAATCTCTGATCAACACTGTTAATAAGCACATGGATTTGACTGCCATCCCATCAAGCTCACAGACTTTGGCCTTGCTAAGGTGAAAGGGACAGTGATTAGGTGGTGTGGCACCGTGTCCTACGTGGCTCCAGAAATGTGCGAAGCTGACCCTTCAGATGGTCTGGTTGTGGATGGCAGCCTTGATGTGTGGGCGTTTGGAGCTTCCATAGGAAGTATACCACTCTGGACTATGAAAAATCTAAGACCCCTTTCACACTGAGGCACTTTTTTATGCGGTTTAGTGCTAAAAAAAAAAAGTGCCTGAAAAGAGCTTTAAAAATGCTCCCCATGCATCTCAACGGATGCTTTCACACTGAGGCGTTGCGCTGGCGGGACGTTGAGAAAAGTTCTGCAAGGAAAAAGGGTTTGTAGAGGTGCCCATCAATGGATCAGAAGATGGGTCATTGGGTCCCATTGATGACCTCAACTTCATGGCCTGCTTCCAGTGACACAAATCCTCAGCCTCGCTGTCTTGACCACATCCATGCCCATCAATGACCCAGAAGATGGGGGGGAAGCACTGGGTGGTGACATGTGCCACCCTTATCAAATTGTCAAGCAGAACGGCATCCCTGAAGGAACTGAACAAGACAATTCAGTACATGTATGACAACAAGAAGTACAAAAAGATGGTTCTATACATCGAGGCCAGTGAATCAGGCTCCATGATGAATCGCCTTCCCCAACAACATTGATGTTTACCCCACCACAGCCCCCAACCCTACAAAGTCCGCTTACGCCTGTTATGGCAAAGAGAGAGACATACTTTGGCGATCTTTACAGCATCAGCTGGATGGAGAATTCAGAGATGGAGAAACTGTTCAAGGAGACACTACACAGTTTATACTGGTTAAGCAACACACCGATACCAGGTATGTGATGCAGTATAGAAACTGGACTATTTCCAAGATGAAGGTGAGCCAGTTCCAGGGTAGCATTCTTTCCACTTCAGTTATCGGCGACACTGGCATACCTGCTTCACAGGGGGGCCTCTGCCGCCGATACTAAGCTATCACTACCCATAAACCCATCGGGGAATACTGCACTTGCAGCACAACTACAAATGTGTACACGTCAAAGCACATTGGATTCACATATCTCCCAATCGAGAAATACCCCACCTAATTTTCAGTCACCTCTCAACACACCACTTCCCACTTAAGTTAATAATATCAAGATTAGTGTTCAACTCCCTATTCATTCACTAAACAAGAATTGGAGACCAATTTGGTCTCAGCTTTTGTCCATCAACGGTAATTGACAAATATTAAGAAGCCATTAACGATTTATACCTGTTTTCACGAAACCTGACATACAAACTCCTGTTTGATAGTGACCGTCTTCGCTCTATACAGGACAAACAAATTTCAGAACAAGTTAAAAACTATACAATGGAAGACTTTCGTGCTCTCCGGGACTTAATATTATTGTTAGATGAAAATGACCACCTAAACCAGACTGATAACTTGTTAGTCCCTAACTGTCATTCTGCAGTATCTACACCCCCAGTCACATTTAAGTGCAAATACCAACGCTTTCCCGACCTTATGAACAATCCAAATATTTGGGCCTTTCTGATGGGGACAGTAAATGATATCAAACAGATGACTCTTACTCCCAAATCTAGTAACCTGACCCCTCCACAGATATAAGCCATTTCACGGTTACAAAATCACCCTAATCTTGAAATCAAGGCTCCTGGCAAAGCCGGTAATATCGTCCTTATGACCCAGACTAACTATGAACACATGGTCGTGAACATCTTGTGCAATAAGGAATGGTACGCATGTATTAATGTAACTACAGTTAATCAATACAAACTTGAATTTTTGCCTATCATTGGCTCTGCCCATCAGAGAGGCCTTATTCATCAGGATCTATACAACTTTCTCAATATATGAAACCCCAGACTGGCCACATTTTATACCCTACCTAAAATACACAAACACCCAACCAAACCTCCTGGTAGACCCATAGTATCAGGCATTGGTTCCCTCACGGAAAATGCTAGTCGTTTGGTCGACTCTATACTCATGCCGCATGTGTTATCACTACCATCATACACTAGGGACACACTAGATCTCCTCAAACATATTGAAAGCATGGTCATGCCTCCTGATGCCCTGCTCATGACTCTGGATGTTGAGACCCTGTACTCCAGCATCCCTCACGAGCAGGGCATCAGGACAGTACGTACCTTCCTACGAGAACAAAACCATCATCAATGGGAATACTATGAATTCATCTTGGATCCTTTACAGTTCATATTGACACGTAACTTTCATAAGGAGTCCCACATCCTCCAGGTACAGGGGGTAGCCATGGGCACTTGCTGTGCATCGGCCTACGTCAACATGTACCTGGGGGGTGGGAATGCATGATTCCTTATCTGAATTTATGAGCCAGGCATTATGCTGGCTACGTTATATTGATATGGTCAGGGACCGTGGCTACGCTGGGCCTTTGGTGTCATGGTATTCACAGCTATGACTGGGTCTTTCCCCTGGAAAGAAGCAGGGGGTCATGACCTTGTGTATCAGAACTTTGCTTGGTGGCAAATGAAGAAGGATCTGACCTGGTCGCCAAGAAAGTGGCGACAATTCTCCATTGAAGCCAGGCAGATGTTCTGGGACATGTTGGCCCTCAATGCCTCTCAGAGGTGTTCTGCTTTGGACATTTTAAAATATGTCCACCTACCATGGAAAGCAGAAATGCCTCCAGAGAATCTATCCAGGAATATAGTAATATGTGTGACATAAGTGAGTACATGATGTCCATTATGGAGCCTCATCAGGTGCTGCCTTATGTCTCCTAGATCAAAAGATAATCTCCCTCAATATTGGAGGAGGTGGAAATCATTTAAACATCATTTTTGGTCACCTACTGAGTAGAAGATGGATGTATTGGATGTACTCTGGGACTTGTACTAGCTTTATATCCTACCTGAACGTAAACATTTTTAGAAGACTGCTGACTTTATGTGGCTCTATAACTGCTTTTTATATCTGCACAAATGTATGGATTTTTTTTGGGGGGGGGGTTTCTTTTCTCTTTTACTATTCATTGTCACATGTAATAAAAGGTGGGTTTTGCAGTTGTTCTGTAGCAGGTATGTATACAGAGTTCCCAAGCCTCCCGCATTTGACAGCGGGCTCACGGACAACCGCGAGTTCAGCACAATCTTCCGGCTAAGCCGTCACCCACTACCACACGAGGCGGCTGCGAACGAAGCTCCCGAGCTTGGCTCTCATTGTTCCTCTCGTCAGCGAGAGGAGGGAAGCGGGCCTGTGCGGTGAAATCATTGCCATGCGTGCGCAGTGATTGGTTGCTAGGCTCGGCTAATTTGCCTAGCAACTGAGTGTATTGAGGCTGGTGTACAGAAGAGTATGACGGTGATTGGAAGGCTGGAGAAGAAGATGGGGCGTGGCTCAGACTTCTTTTGTCCTCTTTGACTTTACCGCTCCTTCAGTGACAGCCTCAGGTGGAGGGAGTATGAGGAGAGAACAGAAGCCACCCAGTGGCTGATGATGAGTCCTCCTCCCCAGGAGGAACAGGAGTCTGTGTGAAGAGGGAGGAGTCACACTGGACTGGTACGCACAGGCTGGTCCTCCAGAGTGTGTGAGCTCTGCAAAGTGTGGATAGAGTTACACAGTGACTGTGTGTCACCACATCTCTCAGCTCACTCATCATCATGTGTCAGTCAGGATGATCCCAGAGCAGTGAGTCACAGCACAAGTCTGAGCAGGGGCCACATTCTCTCCACAGGGGCCATTTACTCAGCAGGTGGTGTCCACAGAGGTCATAGCAGGTGTCCACAGGGGCCATCAGCAATTGTTTTATTATATATATATATATATATATATATATATATATATATATATATATATTATATTATATTATATATTATATAAATTTGTTGTTACTACAGCTTGGTGCCGGAGTTACTACACAGGCAGGGCCAAGATTATCAGTGGCAGTGCACAACCATCATGGTAGAGTAAAAAAAAAAGTACAAAACGCACTTCACCCCAGACTACACTAAAGTGTACCTGTGCATAACAGGGGTAAAAAAACAATGACGGTGTAGCTCGCTGCACTGTTTGCAGCAGTGAATTCTCCATAGCCCATGATGGGTTAAATGACTGTAAAAGACATATTGGAGGGGGGTCTGACACAACATCATATAAAGTATAGCATATCATTAATTATTATTTTATACAATTTATTTTTTTTTTTTAATATACTTTGCTGCTTTATGTATTATATGCATTAGTTTTTGTGATTTTCACTTAAGTCTGGTATATTATTATGCAGATATAACAGATTACATTGTAAGGACATAAAACACTAAAATAAGGATACACCTTATGCTTTTATTTCTTTTAGGGACCACAACATATTAGGGAGGCTAAGCGCAGGGAACGCTGCTCAAGCATTTCACAGTTCTTTTCAGCAAAAAAAGGTCACTAAAGCAGAGGTGTACTTTACATCTTTCATTGTTCAGCATAACCTGCCATTGAATGTGTGTAAGCACACAGGCAAGCTATTCAGGAAAATTTTTCCAGATTCAGATAAAGCAAAAAAAGTATGCCTGCTCATCACCCAAGACAGCAGCTATTGTGAACCTGGCACTGGAACCGGAAAGTTCAGAGAATCTGTACAAAGTTCATCCGGACAGAAAAAAGGCCGTACAGTATTATGGTTGACAAAAGTAATGAGTGAGTGAGAAGGAATGTGCCATTTTAGCCAGGTACTATAATGAAACATTGGATAAGGTGACCATTGGATTTGTCGACATGCCAGTGTGCAATGATGCCAAAGCTGAAAACATATTAACTGCATTGCATCATCCATGCTTGACAAAGGCCTTGAATGGTCTAATTGTGTAGGATTTAGCAGTGACAACTGCAATGTGATGATTGGCAAAAACAACTCCGTATTGTCAAGAGTGAAAGCACAGTCCCCTCATATTTACAGTGCTAAGGAGCTCTCAGTGTCACCTGAAGAACTGCTCATTGACATCTACTACCACTTTGAGAAAAGTTCCAAATGAAGAGAAGACCTAACAGAGTTTCAAGAGTTCTGCAATGTTGTCCAGCAGAGAGTCTAAAAGCATTGTCCTACCGCTGGCTTTCTTTAGGGAAAGGTTTGGACCATCTGCTCCACCAATGGCCAGCTTTTCTTTCATATTTTAAGTCAAACATTAAGAATCAGAAATCAGCTCATATTCAATAAAGGTTGAAAGATCCCCCAAAAAGAAACTCTATGCATGCTTTCTCCATAACGTTACACAATGCTTTGACAAATTCAATTGGATTTTTCAAAACAAGGCACCTATCCTCTTTAAGTTGAATCAGAGTGTACATGAGCTCCTGCATGCAATGGCAAGCAGATTTATAAAGCCAAAAGGTATTGAGAGAGAGAAAAAAAAAAAAAAAAAAAAAAAACATTCAGGAAATAGATGTAAGCAACAATGAAATTCACCTCCCAGATGAAGAGCTTTTTATCGGGTACCTGGCAAGGAGGCAGTTGCTAAGTGAGGAAGGACAAGAGATGTCCCCTTACAATACAAAGCAGTTCTTTTAAGATGTCAGAGCATTCTATTCCAGGAGCTTTTACAAAAATTTTGGAGAAGTTCTCAATGCAGGACCAAATTTTGAAGAATATATTAGTGGTCAATATGGAGAACCAAGATGAGATGAATCCAGAGCAGATTTTTATTTTGGCAGAAAGATTTCCAAATGTGATCGAGGCAGATGACAGAACAGCTCCACTTGGAAGCCCTGGATCATGTCTCAGCTAACCCTGAGGGACTGGTGCCAAACTACAAAAATTTGCCAGTTGGTGAATTCTGGGGGAAGCTGTCCAAAGTAAAGTCTGTGAGCACAGGACAGTTGAGATTCAAAGAGATCTGCCAGATGATGAAGCTTGCTTTTGCTTCTGCCAAATTCTAATTCTGCAGTCTAACATGTTGGAGCTATAAAAACAGATGGTTGTGGACGTGGCCGGGTTTTTATATTTTATGGGCCCTAAAAATTTTAAATGTAAACTTTAAGGACATCGAAAAAAAGTTATCCAAGCATTTAATGCCATAAAATGCTTCCTAAAAAGCAAGAAAACGAGTCATTACGTAAAGCACGTGCAAAAATGTATGCTTTCTATGCAAGTCACCAATGATATACAGAAGAGAATGAAAAGCTTATTTCATCACAATGTCAGTAAACGGTTTCAGTCAATGTTAAGTGTTTCCAAAACTCCCACCACATGTCACAGGCTTCTGGGGGCAACAAATGACTCCTTTCTTAAAGCTAATCGGTAAAGCACCAAATATCAGATTTGAGTGTCAGGTTGGATATTGTATATTATCTGGAAGCTGTTCTGGTACTTAAACATCTGCAGAGACCAGGGGTGGGTAAGAATATGACTGTGTAGAGGTGGAATAAGAGATTGGACCACCAATATGTCACTTTCTGAGCACACAGTGTCTTGTACAATCATTGGGGTCCAGCTGCATAGACATGGATGAACCAAGTACCAAGTTAACAGAAAAAGAAGAAATTAGGTTCAAGATATATTGTGAACAAGTAAGACCAACCTTGTTGAAAAAAAAAAAAAAAAAAAAAAAACTGCAGAGAACACATTCTCTTTTATCACCATTGGGACAGAACATTTACAATGTGGAAAATGACTTATAGAAATATCATGAGAGGTTCAGACTACCACATGAAGAAACCAGCTCATCAGTCCTGTATGTGAGACATGGACAATGTAAGAGGATGTTGAGAAGTCCATGTTTGCAAGTTATCTTTCACACACAAATATGACAGCAGATCAGTGTTATAGAGAGAAGGCGATAACTGGGACCTGTCACCTTCTCTCCTGGTCACACACGTTGCTGCAAGCAATACAACCAGCATCCAAGCAAAAACCTCAAGAACCAAAAAGAACCTGCATGTGTCTCCATTCAACCTTAAAGAAAACGTAGACATCCCACCAGGATCCAGAGATTTGAGAAAAGTACTATGTGAAAAGTGGAACACATTTCCTGAGAGCTACATTTCAAGATATACAAAGAAATACTTGGGATCACCAGTGTTCTGCTCAGGGCTTTTGTTTTTTAACTACTTAAAGGACCGCCCGCTGTCATTATGTCGCTACTCACCATTGTTATGGCAGCAGCTAGCTACCATCACCCTGGTATTTTTAAAATTAGAATTTTAAAATGGATTCACCGCAAGATCATTTATCGGGGGCGTGAGAGCCCCCACCTCCTGCCGCACTCGGGTCATCTCTGCAGCTTTCCGGAGCCGTCAGTAGCGGCAGAGACGATCGCGTCTTCTCCCCTCACAGCCTGCATGGCGGAGTGAGGGAAAGATGGCCCCCGCTCAGATCTACAGCATTGGAGGGCGGATATGATGTCAAATGCTCTTAAAAAGGGGGAATTTTCTTTTTTCAGTATTTCAAAAATACTACTTTTTTTATTTTTATTATATTGCATTTTAGTGTAAATATGAGATTTGAGGTCTTTGATCCCAGATCTCACATTTAGAGGACCTGTCATGCTTTTTTCTATTACAAGGGATGTTTATATTCATTGTAATAGGAATAAAAGTAACCCACATTTTTGTTTTTTAAAGGACAGTATAAAAAATAAAGAATAAGAAGAAAACGCACATGCGCCCGCGTATGAAAATGATGTTTAAACCACACATGTGAGGTATCGGCGCAATTGTTAAAGCGAGAGCAATAATTCTAGCCCTAGATCTCCTCTGTAATGCAAAACTGGTATACTGTAGAAATTTTTAAACGTTGCCTATGGAGATTTTTAAAGGGTAAAAGTTTGTCACCATTCCACGAGTGTGCGCAATTTTGAATCATGACATGTTGGGTATCAATTTACTCGGCTTAACATTATCTTTCACAATCTAAAAAAAAATATTGGGCTAACTATACAGTCTTCTTTTTTTAAGCACAAAAATTGTGTATTTTTTCCACAAAAATTGTGCTTGTAAGGCCGCTGCGCAAATACGGTGTGACAAAGTATTACAACAACCACCATTTTATTCTCTAGGGTGTCTGAAAAAAAATAATAGGTGGTTAAAGCTTGCATAAGACCAATGATTTGGCTGTTAGTTGTCTTCCTGTCTCCGGCCCATTCTAGAAAATGAGTTTGCCTTCCTACCTCTACCTTGTTGGGAAAAATATTTTTCCTAATTTGTCAGAGGGACACAGACAAACCAAGTTGTCCTCCATCCTGACTTGTTGGGAACATTTTTTCTCCAATGTGCCAGAGAGACATGACGATACATGTTGTACACCAGCTGTCTGATTTGGAGTCCATTATAAAGAGGTACGCAAGTTGTTAGAAAAAAAAAAATCTAATAGCTGACTTTCAGTCTCTCTCTTTAAAATGTGCCCATACACTCACCCCCAAGTGGAAGGCCGGTATCGCTGAGAATTTTATTAGTCTGCGAGAATTTAACCATGCTTCCAGCCTCCATTGACCATGAAGTGGAAGTTCTTCTGGATAGAATGGTCTCCTATTCACAAGGACTACAGCAGGTACAGAAGTACTTCCTCATGGTGAAGAAACTTATAAAAGGTGGATATGGAAGAGTATTCTTGGCAAACAATAAGAAAACAGGTCAGTGAATGACTTATAAAATTATAGATAGGCAACTCCTATCCTCATATTAATTAGTGGCTCCAAATTAATAACTACTGCAGTAGGGAACAGACACAAAATATACACTCCATCACTTTCCAAATAACTGTCCTGCTTTATTTTGACAACTGAAGGTTTTTATACACATGATTACTTAGATATCACATTAATATTGCAATTGTACTTTTATGGTAACAAGGGGCGTAGCATACGCAGACTAATTCTAATCAGAACTCAAAAGAATGCAAACATGTAATGAAAACATTATTAAAACATAGAATACAATTAAATACAAATTTCTTTTACAGTGAATTAATCTAATCACTATTTCAACATCCTCTACAAATATTTATGTACATGTAAATGTAATCTGTAAGATAGTCTTTTTCCATGAGGTCACTAATTGTAGACTTACTGTAAAATAAAAGGAGCAGTAAAGTATAATCCCAGATCAACACTCTTAATAAAGAATAGCAGGTATGTGCAGTCAAAGAATATGGCCCAATGCCAGAATGTATTACATCTCTATGCAAATAAAATGTATAAAACATTAACTCAGATTTGTAAGATAATTTAGGGAACTAAGCAGTGGGTTGATTCTTGGGATCAGTTAAGGCAAAAATCTGAATGCCTTGATGGGTACATATCTGTCTGGAAGTGTGGGCACTCCTAGGCAGGCTGTATTTGCACGCAGACCACCCTAGATAATGATCACATGTTGAGTGATGCCGAGTCTATAAAAAAATAATAAATATACTATATATATATATATATACACACATACACACACACACATACATATATATATATATATATACACACATACATACACACACACACACACACACACACACACACACACACACACATACATATATATATATATATACATATACATATATATATATATATATATATATATATATATATATATATATATATATATATATATATATATATATACACATACATACATACATACACACACACACATATATATAATCTCCAGGGAGAAGCCACATTGTGGAGTGGATAGAGTAGAATGTGGTGGGCAGACAGCGGGAGGCAGCAGAGCGGACATGGAGGACACCGGTGGAGTCGGACACCTGCCCAGTACAGACGAAACAAGATGAAGAAATAACAAAACTAAGGAGCGATTGAGTGAAAGAAATTGAAACCACATATGGAGAAAAGCTGCGCCTTTTGCGAGATCTGCACAGGAAGATGAAAGTTATTGAAGTGAAAGAGCAAAAGAATAGAGACCAACGCTCTGATGAAAAACTATAAGGTGGTCTTCAGCGATGTCCAAATGTATTATGACATCACACTGAATAGTCTGGATCTGATCACCTCACTGAAGAGCACAGAAGCACGTCTGAAATGCACAGAGAAGGAGCTCCATGATATGAAATGGGAATATGAGCTGTTAATACAATTTGTAAAGATTGTACTGTACTCCAAGAACACCACCATAAAAGGGACTTGCAGTATGAACTGTCCAAAATTAGAAGGCCTACAAAGACCTGGTCCGGTCATGTGAGGCTAAGATTGAGGCATTGGGCATCCCCATGGATGAACTGAGATTGGCACCTCTGGAATGTCTGATTCCCTGGACAGACAAGTGGGCAAGGCCCGGCCGTTATAAGTTAATTGTTGTTAAAATACACAGCTGACTCACACACTACCTGCCAGTTCTGTGTGATTTATTGTATGTTAAAATAAAATTAGTTGAAACTGACTTAAAAGACAAAATGAAAAAGTCATCCAATGAATACAAGGAACCACCTAGGAGCAGTCAGACAGGAAAGTATATAATGCTAAGAATGCTAGGATGTCCTCTAGCCAGGAAATGGGACAGGCTCTCTCTGACTTGCTGAAGCTTCTAATGCACATTTTGAAAATTTCTGAGTTGTACAGGAACCTCTCCAGTACTGAAATTTGAAAGCCAAATGCAGGTAAAGCTAAAGTTTAGCTTTAAATTAAGCATAATGTATTCTCAATGCAAGAGCATTAAAAATATTGAGATTTGCAAGTGAACATCCAAAAATTATCAGCTAAACATTTCCAATTCTTGATGTTAAATTCTTTTTTTTTTTTTTCCAAAGTTCGAGATTCACTTTTGGAATGCATGGGTAGAAGTAGAACTAATCCGGAGTCTTTCCTCCGGGGAGTTCAGCATTATATTCTTCCGTCTCATCTCCCATCATCATCAGATACTGTGATATCTTCAAAACCACTTGCCCAAGAACTGGCTCCTGTTAGTGAAATGTTCTCTCTGATTATACAGGTACATTAAGATATATATATGGCTGCATTCGTTACTTTGTTTTGGATAGAATTTACATTATGGGCGTAAAGAGGGTAAAAACTCCTGTCAGGCTTTTTGGGGGGAGATTTCCCTTCACTTCCTCTCCCAGATATGAAAAGGAAGTGAGCAGAAACTCTCTTAGTTGACACTAGTGCAAGTGTCCATGTTGGAACATTTACACTTACCTTTTGTTCAGACATTCTAAATTTTCAATCAATGACAGAGGTCACCAGGACAATTAAAGAGGGTGAATATATGGTAAATACATACACATAAGAATTCATCTCTAGTCTAAAACTAAATAAGTTATGGCTATACATACATTTTACCTGTTTCTAGACAAGTATTCTGAATTTTTATTTCTTTATTTTTTAGGTAGGAATTCCAGAAGACGTGATAAATAGATGTGCTGTTCAGATTCCCAATGCGCTAAAATTCATAGCAGAGAAAGGACTTGTACACATGGATTTGAACACAGAAAAAGTTTTGGTATTAGACAAGGAATGCCAGTGTGTGAAGATCACAGACTTTGGCCTTGCTAAGGTCAGAGGGACAGTGATAACATACAGGTGTTGCAGCAAATCCTACATGGACCTAGAAAAGCATGACGTGACCATTTCAGGTGGACTGGTTTTAGAACACATCCTCGATGTGCGGACGTTTGGTGTCATCTGCTACCTACTTACAGAGGAGTTTTCATGGCAGATGGCCATCCTTGATGAAGGATATAAACCTTTGGTTGACTGGCAAAACAATTTCAAGATGGATAACCCTCCTGAAGCATGGAGAATTGTATCCCAGTGGGATACAAAAAGGATGTTTATTGAGCTTTTGGCAATTGATTACACCAAAAGAAGTCAAAGTACCAAAGCCCTCAAATACACAAGTGAAAGCTGGAAAGAAGAAGATCCCATTGAAAGGAATTTGTCTGCACAGTCTGAGGGATCATTGGCTTCCCACCTGAACACGTCACAGAGGAGTGTTACCATCACATCAACTCTTAGCTCCTTGTCGTCTTCCCTTTCTGACCACAAACACTTCTGGATCTCAGTCTGAGATGACTGAGATGATGAGCCAGAGCCACAGGAGGACAACATGTCAGAGGCACCAATTATGTTTAATGATGAATTATCCTTACATATTGGTGTCAAGTTGGATATTATATATTATCTGGGAAGCTGTTCTGGTACTTCAACATCTGCAGAGACCAGGGGTGAAGTCAAGAATATGACTGTGTAGGAGTGGGAGAAAAGAGTGGACCACCAATATGTCACTTCCGAGCACACAGTGCCTTGTAGAATCATTGGGGTCCAGCTGCATAAATATTAATGAACAAAGTAGCAGCATTTGCATTGACAGAAAATTAAGAAATGAGGTTCAAGGTATATTTTGAGTGAGCAAAGCCAACCTTTCTGGATAAGGCTCTGCAGAGAACACATTTCTTTTATCATTATTGGGACAGAACATTTACAATGCGTAAAATGACTTAAGGAGATATCATGAGGATGTTCAGACTACCACATGTAACAAGTCAAGTCATCAGTCCAGTATGTGAGATGTGAACAATGCAAGAATATTCTGAAGTTAACAAGTGCTTGTTTGGTAAATATCTTTTGCACACAAATCTGACAGCAGATCAGCATTAGAGAGAGAGGAAGATAACGGGCACCTGTCACGCCTCTCTCCGGGTCACACACGTTGCTGTGAGCAATAAAACCAGCATCCAAGCAAAAAACCTCAGGAACCAAAAGAACCTGCATGTGTCTTAATGCAACCTGCTCAATTGTGAGGCTGTTGGAACTCTGTGTAAGTGGAACCAGTCTAAGTGGCGAGTTAAAACCAAAGGGGGACCTTGAGTGGAGAGGGAAAAAGTCTTGCTTTTTGATTGCTGGGTTGCATTTTTGGGGCTTTTCCTTTTAGCTTTTCTATCGCCTTTTTCTATCTCTTTTTAAATAGCTTTTTTTTTTCTTTGGTTCCTTCAGACTACCTATTAAGGGGAGTGGTTAATTGCTCACAGGTGCTTGAGGCCTATATAACCTGGTGTAGGACTCATACTGAACTTGCTAAATTGTGAGGCTGTTGGAAGTGGTGAGTTACAAAGAAGAAAATAAACCAAATAATTCTGCGCTGCCCTAAGGAGAAAAAAAGCAGCAGCTAACATGGCCAGTAGGATATGTGCATATAGGAAAGAAAACAAAATAAGTGTAGCGCTAAAACAATCTTAAACGTCCAACATAGAGGTGCAAATTAGAAAAAAATCCTCCATATTTGTTTAACTCATGATAACTGATAGTCCATAGAAATTACATGACTTCATGTGAGGAATAAATCAATGGGTGCGTGACATCTGAAGTGAAGACAAAAAGCACACCACCACCGACAGGGAGATCAAAGAGATCAAGGACAAACTGCTATCCTATAAAAATTCCAGCGTACAATGCTCTTTCTTCCAATCTCCAGAATTATCTGGAAAAGGAAGATAAAGACCAGAAAAACAAAAAAGTACTCTAGGGATATGGGGGACTACAAGAATGGAACCGTGTTTGGTTGGCAAAAACTCTGCGTTTCCAACCCAGTGGTTGCCACCACTTCATCCTCCTTGGTGGGTCCCCCTAGTACCTCCACATCTGGAACAATAAGTACAGAGGTTCAACCTATGGGTACTCCAGTTGGTGACAGAAGGAGAGATGACCTAAGGCATGAATCCCCACCACGAACTGGAGCACGCCATTACAGTCCACATACCCCTCATGGTAACCGGAGAGGTAGGGGACAAAATAGAGGTAAACGTGGGGGGGAGAGGTCAACGCAGTCGAGGCATGCATTACTCTGAACCCTATTCGGGACGCAGAGATACCTCCTCATCTCGACATAGAGAATATGTTGACACATACCACACTAACCCCCACTATTACAGCCAACCTCCCCTTTCCACTTATAACAGGTTTTCTCCCCTTAGAGGCTGGATGATGAATATGGAAATGACTACAGACATGACCCTGGATTCAGGTATGAACATTCATCCCATAAATACCATCAATCCAATGCCAACCAATATAGTGGCCAGGTTTTTCACGAGGACCAAAGACCACAGAAAAGGGGTCCAGACCCAAGAGAGGCACAAGGGGAGGGAGGAGAAAACAAAAAGGAGGAAAAAGAAGGAGAACCTGAAAGGCCAAGGATTTTTCAATTTAAGTACCAAACCGCTGACTACAGAAGAACTTTGTCCTAGATAAGGGATTTAAATTTGCCCCTCCAAAGAAACTTGACAGATTGGGTACTTTTTTTGACATCTATAAGTATATTTGGAAGTTGAATGTTCAGCACTACCTCATCTCTAACCCCTATAGGAGTGGGGGTGGCGCTGTATCATTTGGAACTGTTCACTCCGGTCTGTTTAATCCTTCATTGTTCAAAGCACCCGTCCCATGGCGCCAGCTCTAAGTATATTCAGGGACCTTGTTCTTAAGGACTTAGCAGAACTTCCAGAGAAACATATACGCCGCCATCCCTTGCCTAGCACGGGCTTTTAAGTCCCTGTGTTCACAAAAAGACCTGGTTATTTGCCCGGCTGACAAGGGTGGCGGCATCGTTATCTTGGACAAGAAGGACTATGAACTAGAGATGTGCAGAATTCTCAACGAATCAGACACATATAAAATAATACTTAACAATCCTACCTCTTCATATAAGAGAGTTGTCCGATATTGTAAAAAGAGGTTATGACCAAAAGATTTTAAACAGAAAGGAGAGAGATTTCTTGGTACCTTTGGCACCTAGAGTTCCAACCATTTACTATCTGCCTAAGGTACATAAGAATCCAGTACAACCTCCCGGCCGGCCTATCGTGAGCGGGATAGATTCTGTCACCTCACGTATAGGCAGGTACATTAATTTTTACCTTCAACCCCTGGTAAGACGGATGCCATCCTATTTGAAGGACACAGGGGCCACCATTCGTTTATTGGAGAGTTTGGAGCTACATGAGGACCACATTATTGCCACAGCGGATGTTGCATCCCTTTACACGTGCATACCCCAAGAAAAGGGTATAGACGCTGTTCATTATTTTTTAGAAAAAGAACCCAGTATTGCCCCTTTCCAACGCTCCTTTATTATGGAATTGTTGGAATTCGCCACCAAGCGAAACTACTTTTGGTCCAACCAACAATACTACCTTCAGTTACGTGGCGTGGCTATGGGCGCTAAATTTGCCCCTAGGCTCGCCAATCTTTATGGTGAAGTGGGAGGTTGTCGTCTATGCCAACAGGGACCCTTCCCTTACCATGTGGGCACGGTATATCGACAACATCCTCCTCCTATGGAAGGGTAGTGCTGAATCACTTGATTTGTTTTTCAATCATCTGAATGATAATGATAGGGGTATATCCCTTTCCTATACAGCCAGTAAAGATAAGGTCAATTTCCTAGACTGAGATATTGGAATACGGAATGGACGATTCCGGTTCCAGACACATTTTAAAGCCACGGACCGTAAAAGCTTTATACCACCAGATAGCTGCCACCATAAATCCTGGCTTGACTCTGTTCTGCGGAGTCAATTTCTTAGGCTACGGAGAAATTGGTCCGACGTTGACACCTTTAGGGCACAGACTGAGTTTCTAAAAACTAAATTTTTAGATAAAGACTATGATTCCCACCTTGTTAATCGTGAGTTTCAACATGCCCTTCAGACAAACAGGGAGTCATTATTAGAGGAAGGGGACCCCAGATGACGCCTGTGTAGCTGAAACATGTCGGGTGGATCCCTCACGATTACCACTATTTGACCATTTTGAGCTGTTTTGATCTCTGAAATATGTGAGTTTATGTTTTATATTTTTATTTAATAAATCAATGTTTTAAATGTTATCACGCTATGTGAGTTTTATTTCTCACACGCATTTGAAGATAGTTGACGAGTTACCCTGTTCAGACCGGTTGGTCTACAAGCCTTTCTGACTTGTAAGACGTAGGTCTTTTCAAGTCATGAAGTTCTGGTAAGCCTCCTGATGTTCCGGTGATGGTACTGCCACCCATCTAGACCCTCTGTTCACCTGTGGTTCCCTCGTTATTTACCAACTTGCTGGATGTGATAAATTTCATCTACGTGTGAATTTGGGAGTCATCTTCCATCATTTCCAAATGCACAACCCCCCCATAGACTTTCGGTGGTGGTTTTCTTTTTCACAATTTATTATTTATTTATACTTTGGACTCTTTATATGAATATGAGTGGTTGACTTGCCAAACTTTCACAGTTTTTCAGATATATTGTATTAATTTTTTTGGTCACTAATATTTATATTGTATTTCAATTGTTATTTTGAATTATATAGTGTCACTTTATTACAGACTTTACACCTTTGTTCTACAAGGGGTGATTAGGTTTTTTTTACTGTCTTCAGGCACGTAAGACCTCTTGTTCAATATATATAGCGCTACACTTTTTTACTTTTTATTTTTAACCTGACAGGTGTTTGCTTGTGTCTGTGCCACATGTATACAGACATGTGCAATTAGTTTAGTTCCAAATTCGTTTAACGAATTTTGACAAATTTGCTAATTGTGAAATTTCTGAATTTACTGAAATTCTGAAATTCTGAAATTCGGAAATTCAAAATTTTGGAAATTCGAATATTCTAAATATCATAAATTTAAAAATTATAAAATTTGGAATTTTGAAAATCCAAGAATAAGAATGAAATCTGAAAATTCGAAAACCTGAAAATCTGAAATAACTAATAACTATTAAATTATAGGTATTGGAATTTCCTTTTTTATCCCAAGTTACGAATTATCTGAAATAACGAATGCTGAACAGCCAAATTTGTAAGGAAATTCCAATACCTATAATTTAATAATTTAAAATTTTTCAGATTTTCGAATTTAAGTTTCCGAAAATTAGAAATACGAAAATTAGAATTTTGGAAATCCTAAAATTAGAAATCGGAAAATTAGAAATTCAGAAATCCGAAAATCCCAGAGGAATTCATGAGATCTGTGACGAAACTGGTAGGAAGAGCCTGATTGTCTGACGTGTGGGAAGCAGGAAGGGATCTGGAGAGGAGGCAAAGGATAGATTGAACGCTGAGAAACCGGGGCTGCAGATCCAGGATTCAGGTGACCCTATCCCCCCCTCACCACCACAGCATTACAGCACTTTACAAGCATTCTGTTCCTATGTAAATGTGAGTTGTATGAACTTTGAGCATTTTTTAAGATTAAACAGTTCTTAGACGGTATCACACTATTGTATGCCTCTATTATTCTTCCTATGTGGCATATGCGAGGAGGCTTATTGGAAGTGACCAGGCGAAAACTGGTATCCTCTTAAAGCTGGGCTATTATCAGGAGCAGGAGGTGACCAGGGAGGAGTACCAGCACACAGCAGCCAGTATACTTATAGGAGATAGAAGGATGGTCCAGGATATCTGCTGAAAACATCTTTTGGCTTATTTTGTAAGCCCTTAAGCTGAGGGTACAACTGAAGGGGGAGGAGTGCACATTGTATGAAGACACCTTATCACTTTATATGGACTGTGTTGAATATTTTTATATCATTATGGACTGTGTGTAATTCACGGAGCACGAGCACTTTATATTATGATTGGATTATTTTGTAATTCAATGTTTTATGATACACATATCATCCAGATTACTTTACAGCATAGGTTGTATTGATTGTTGGTTAGGAGTAGTGCGGCACATTTATATACATTTGTTTTTTCACATAGTGGGGAAGTGTGGGAAGTGCAGGCAGCTTTTTCAGTTTTTAGTTTACGTTAGTTTATAGTTTTTTGGCAGCTCACGAGGTCTCACTCATTTCTTATCTGCACATACTGAGACCCCCAGGAAGGAACACGCAGGAGACCCCCTTGCTCTGAGTGATCATCCCCCTTTATTTCTCTGAATGTTGCTTACCTTACAATAGTAAGTTAAGTAGTTAGTACACCCACGGGTGCCATTCACACTGAAGAATTATAACCACTGAAGTCACAGCGCCACCTGTTGATGCAATATAGCAATATACCTGCGTGTGAAACACCCCCAGCAAGGATTCAGTGATCACAGATGAGGGAAGGGTAAGAACCCCATTGGGATAGTTACCTCCCCGCTTTATGTGTCTTTACACACTGAAACCTGGGGTCACAGCTTGTTGCTATTAGACTAGGCTGCAGTGGCATGGCGTTTTGAACCACTCTGGCAGGTGTTTACAGCCTGTTGCATTAGCTGAATGGACTATGTATATTCATGTGTGCCTTTCTCTTTGGAATTCTGGAGACCAACTGATTCCTGCATGGATCTGAGTGTTGGTGTTTTTTGTGAAGGAACCCATCTCACTCATACGACCCTGGTGCCACATCAGTGAGATTTATACATTTTTATAGTCTTGTGCAATTATCAATAAAGCTGTATTTTTGATCAATTCCATTGTGACTCTCCCATTGATTGCAGTCCTTGAACTGCTTTGGTCCCAACCCCCCTTTTTTCTTTCACTAGATGCTATATAGCACTTTTTGAGCTCGGAGGAATTCAGCTCTTCACGACTGCGATTCATCAGCACTATTTGCACCTTTATTTATTACATGGACAATCATTGAATTGTTTATTCATTGTGTACTTTTACACATTAATACTTGAAGGTTATATACTTTAGTCACGATATTAGCACCTTTTACACTTTATTTGACCACTATCCTTTTATGTGTTCACACATTGATGCATTGTGTACCTTTATTTGTTATTCCCTGAAGGTCTCAGAGCATGTGCATTTTTTAATTTATTTTTATCTTTGATTAGCACTTTATTCATTTATTTATTTTGGAGCGTGACATCATCTATCGGTTTTTATATAATTTGTACTGTGGGTAGTGTTTGACCCTCACGGTGTCTGCTGCACCTAGATTGATTTTCATTAAATTTTCCATAGTAGCGCGGGAATATCTATTATTCCATCTCATTGCAGACTTGTTGTCTCGTCAACAGATGGGCAGATTTCGGGAATTAGTTCCAGACACAGACCAGATCGGACTTGTTGTGTCCTTTGGATTTTTGGAAGCCGATTTGATGCATGTGAAGGTTGCTATTTGAAATTCATTGGCTCCCTCTACATGGGCATGTTATGAATCTGCGTGGAATCTTTGGTGTTCTTTATTGTAATATTGCAATGTGTCAAATGACTGCGTTACAGAAGATTTAGTATTGTCATTCTAACTTTTTTTAATGGCTAGTAGAAACTCTTATTCTCCTATTGTGAAGACAGGAGTGTCTTTTTTTTTTTCAGTAAAACAAGTTTTAAAGGGCTATCGTAAAAATCACAGCTTACCTGATAAAGAGATTGACAATTACCGGAGATCTATTACGCAAGATATGCTCTGCTACGGCGGTAGTGCGTTTTTCACCATTTGAATCGTTATTGTTTAAACTGTCTTTTTGCTTATGTTTCTATGAAGCTTTTAGGATCTCTGAGCTGCTTCCTCCTAATCAAACTGCTGGTTCGGGTCTTCTGCTTTCTTCTGTGGTTTTGTATTCCGGAGTTCTTCACATATTATTACACAAGAGAAAAACTGATCAACTTGGTCGTGGCCGTTGGGTTACCGCCCACATAGATATGTCTATATGTGCAGTATCTCGGACTCAGAATTACTTAGTGTTGCAGCCACCTTCTGATAAGCAATTCCTTACTCATGCGAATAGTGATCCTTTGACGATTTATCAATTTAATGCTGTTTTGAACAGACGTCTCCGTAGTTTAAAGCTTGACCATGTTCCAATTTCCTCAGACTTTTTCCATATTGGTGCTGCTACTAATTTAGGGTTTTCAGAATCTATTAAAAATATTGGTAGGTAGAAACGTAAATGCTACAGTTCTTATGTGTGTTGTAATGTTTTTTATTTGAATTTCAGATTCTCCATTCATTACTTGGATGATCGGACATTCTTACGTATATTAGGCTCATAGAAGAGCTGAATTTCACTGTTATGGTCCGAATTTAGTTTTGTTTTACCTACATCTCGCTTTGCCATATACTGGTACGGGCATCGCGGATTAAAATGGACTGAGTTATGTAAAGTGTTATGTTTATTGTATTTACAATGGCCTGTTCCAAACGTTATTATCTTCCATTTGTCTGTTAACAACCTTGGTCTCTGCAAGACTTTAGACATAATCTCCTGTATTAAATCTGATTTGATGTGCATTCATAATGTACTTCCTGATGTGTCCTGTGTCTTGGTCTTCTCGAAGATTATTCCTCGTTTAAGTTGGCTTTCTCCCAAATGGAACCATTTTGAAAAAATTCGTAAGAATGTTAATAGCGCGGTGGCTAAGTTTATGCCAGTTTTGAATGGAATATCTTACAGACATGTGGATTTGGAGGGTGGTATTCTAGGATTTTACTGTCCTGACGGAATCCACTTGTCAGATATTGCACTGGACATCCTGAATATGAATTTTCAGTCATGTGTGGAGTTGGCCGTGGGCCGGTTATGGTGCCGTGCTTATTGTACATACATAAGCTCTGCGTGTGGGACTTTAAGCCAGAGGTCGTCAACCCCCAGGCCACGGCCCAAACCCGGGCCGCGAGGTGAAGGACACTGTCCGGGCCGTACCGCATCTATAGCTGGGCCACAAAGGAAACTGTCAGTGGTGCAGCTGCCCGAGCAGGGAGATGACATCTTTCTGCGCTACGCTGTTCCGCCCTAACATACAGGGCTGCAAAGGCTGCGCTACACAGAGGCGCGGCCGATGAGAGAGAGAGAGAATGATGTCATCTCTCACCGCCCACCTTCGCTATGTACTGGCTCAATACTTTCCTGCAATCGAACGGTTTCCCCTCACTTTCCCCTACTGAGACCATAAGTACAGTGTACTCTGCACTGCAGAAGGACTTTTATGTTTTTAATACTATTTAAATACTGCGGCATTTAATAATATTTTTATAGTGGGACTAATATAATAAAATCAATCAGTGACAATCAGTTACGCTTTGGTGGCAGGTGACAGTGGCAATCCACATCTGGTGACCCCTTTAGTGCTTTACAATAAATTGTGCGAGAGAGTCGCTCTCTCTGATAATTTTTTTTTTTTTATTATGACACATGATTTTTATGGTATTATCCACTTACATATATAAAATGTTGTCTTTTTTACTGCAGGTTTCTATATATCTATTTCCCTTTTTATACATGGGGGTGGTGGGTTCGTTCACTCATATAGTAAGTATTGGTAACTCTATAGATAACATCTTAAACCCCCCCACCATATCTCTAGCTTCCTATTTTCCCCCTTCCCTCCCTCTACCCCACACCTTTTTCATTTCCTTTCCCCCCTCCCCTTCCCATAATAAAAAATTTATATATCATATATATATATATATATATATATATATATATATATATATATATATACACACACACACACACACACACACACACACACACACACACACACACACACACATATATATATATATATATATATATATATATATATATATATATATATATATATAGAAAAAGAGTCCAAGAGGTTGCTGCACTCTTTTTCTATATACAAGGTCGGTGGGAAGACCTGATTGCTGGCACTAAATTGTAAGCAGAGTGCGGTTCTCCTCCACAAGTGAATATATATAATATATATTATATATATATATATATATATATATATATATATATTTTTTTTTTTTTTTTTTTCCTATTCTATGTAACTCAAGACTTAATATTATTCTCTAAACATGAATTGGATATTATTTTACCTAATCAACTTCCATCCAACCAATCGTTATCATATCTTTAGTAGTTTATCCAATTATTTATCTATACATTTTCATGAATGGGTTGTATCTTATTTTATTCATTTAATTTATTGAGTTATCTCAGCCTTCCATTCATTTGCACATGAATTTTTTTCTATTTATTTTGTATTATATGAAATTTAGACATGTGCATTCGTTTTCGTCCGAATGCATTTTCGTCCGAATTTCAGGTATTTTCGTTATCGTTTTAACAAACGATAACGAAAGTACAGAATCCAAAAAATGAAAGATCCGACAAACAAATGCTTTATTTTCATTTTCTTTGCTACAACAGTTTTAAATAGATAGGAGATTCGACATGATGATGACAATAACAATCTGTGTCCATCAAACCTGTGGTCGAATGTGCCTAACCTTAACTTTATTAGTCCAAGATGATTCGACGTAGGGGAGAAACGATTCGACGTAGGGGAGAAACGATTCGACGTAGGGGAGAAACGATTCGACGTAGGGGAGAAACGATTCGACGTAGGGGAGAAACGATTCGACGTAGGGGAGAAACGATTCGACGTAGGGGAGAAACGATTCGACGTAGGGGAGAAACGATTCGACGTAGGGGAGAAACGATTCGACGTAGGGGAGAAACGATTCGACGTAGGGGAGAAACGATTCGACGTAGGGGAGAAACGATTCGACGTAGGGGAGAAACGATTCGACGTAGGGGAGAAACGATTCGACGTAGGGGAGAAACGATGAATAAAAATAATGATGATGATGAATGTTATTGGCTGATTGTAACCAAAGAGGAGGAGCAGTAAAATAGCTAGAAGTACACACGTAGTTTGGCTTAAGGTGTCTGATTTTCGGACGAAAAACGAAATTAAAACGAATTTCGGGAGTAACTAAATACATTTTTCGGGCAAAAACAAAATTCCGAAACAAAATATTTCAGTGTGCACATGTCTAATGAAATTCACTATTGCATCTCTAATATTAATGTAGCCTTTCTTTAGTGATGAAATGTATTTATATCCCATTGCTGACGAGTGGTGCTGTTTATTTGCCTCTTACAGTCACCTCCTGTTTATTACCCATTCGTATTTCATTATTTACTGTGGCCGTCTTTGTTATGTTTTTCAAAAAATTCTTTCCCACATTATTTACCCTTTTTTCCATAATAATGCCCCGTACACACGGTCAGATTTAACGACGGAAAATGTGTGATAGGACCTTGTCGGAAATTCCGACCGTGTGTAGGCTCCATCACACATTTTCCATCGGAATTTCCGACACAAAGTTTGAGAGCTTGCTATAAAATTTTCCAACTACAAAATCCGTTGTCGGAAATTCCGATCGTGTGTACACAAATCCGACGCACAAAGTGCCACACATGCTCAGAATAAATTAAGAGACGAAAGCTATTGGCTATTGCCCCGTCTATAGTCCCAATGTACGTGTTTTACATCACCGCGTTCAGAATGATCGGATTTTCCGATAACTTTGTGTGACCGTGTGTATGCAAGACAAGTTTGAGCCAACATCCGTCGGAAAAAATCCTAGGATTTTGTTGTCGGAATGTCCGATCAATGTCCGACCGTGTGTACAGGGCATTAGTCCTCAGTTTGTACTTTGTCTAGGCCATTGTGTGTTTAAAATAATAATTGTGGCTTAGGTCTTAAATGCCCTCTGTCATTTTACTGCTGATCCCTTATTTTTACTATGGACGTCCTGGCTCCGCCCCCCATCAGACTATAAAAAGCCTATTGTGCCCTATACATCTCATGCTTGAGAAAGGAATGCGGCCATTCATCCACCAATGGCCAGCTGGTTCTGAAACGCACTGCGTTTGCTCCCCAAGCCTCGTTTTGACTCAACACACAGCCATGTTTTACCTATCATCACCGAGGCGCAACCACTTAGTGTAGAGCCGCAGGGTGGCCAGCCAGCTCCTCTGGCGTTCCACCCCCTTCCTTGGAACCCTTATCCTTGCACTAGGGACACCATCCGTCCCCACTAGATCAGGATATGAATTAGACTGAAAGCTGAAGGAGACTGCACCGTGCTGTGCCATCCCACCCTTCCCTCTCTGGATTTGATGTGGAACCAGCCTTACAGGAACTGCTGTGACCTGAAGTCCCACTGCATCTCTTCAGCCCAGCTGACAGGAACGCAACTCATCTTGCTTTTATGTGAGTGGATATTGCTGTTTTGATAAAATGTTTTTATGATATATATACTCAGAGGCGCCCCTCTCCTTGTTCTTCTTAAAAAGCAGAGAGGCACCTCTAATGCCACGTACACACGACTTTACGGCCGACTTAGTCCGACGATCTTTCCAACGGACTTTGTAGCGTAGCAGCACTGGACTTACAAACGGACGGACCTGGACACACACGATCACACCAAAGTCCAACGAATTCGTACGCGATGACGTACGACCGGACTAAAATAAGGAAGTTGATAGCCAGTAGCCAATAGCTGCCCTAACGTTGGTTTTAGTCCGTCGGACTAGCATACAGACGAGCGGATTTTTCGATCAGACTCGAGTCCGTCGGAAAGATTGGAAACATGTTTCATCTCTAGGTCCGTCAAACTTTTGGGAAAAAAGGCCGCAGGAGCCCACACACGATCGAATTATTCGACGGAGCCCAGTCCGCCGGACCAAGTCTGCCGTAAAGTTCGCTCGTGTGTACGCGGCATTAGTGTAGCAATATGGTTACATTTAATGAAGGTAAAACATTTAGCAATATATAGGCTACACTTAGGAGGCGCCTCTCTTCTCTTTTATACTCTGGAGCTCCTGCTGGATTTTGCTTCTAATCCTTTTGTGGATGGACATTGTATGGTTGGAAAACCTATCATATTGCTATAATCTTTTTATATGGACTATAAACTGAAGGACTTATGAATAAAGGGTTGTTGAACAAATCATTTGAGTTTCCATTATTTCTTATGGGGAAATTTGCTTTGATATACAAGTGCTTTGGATTACAAGCCTGCACAAGGTTTTACTGTATTTGACTTCTCATCTCTCAGTCATGATGAACAGATCCAGTTTGCAGAGGTCACCTCCAGTGATGGGATAACACGTAATGTTGACATTTCTCAATGATTTCTCAAATGTTCAGGGTTTGTACCAAAACTTTGTCTACCTGTGATAGCAGAGCCTGGGAAATTTGGCTGTTGGGGGGGGAAGCTCCAGCAATAGTCTAAGTGGTCTGAGGGGAACAATAAAGCTGATCATTAGAAAATGCTGAGAGGGGATACAAGGAACATAAACCTGAAGATCAGCAGGTGATGAGGAATGTGTATTCTCATTTCTCCAAGAAAGAGTCTTCTCTGACAGCTTCCCTTTTGCCGGATGTCTCACAATCAAATATTTACCAAACAATTTCATTCTTCATAAATAAATTTGCATCAAAAACACAGAAAAGAAGCCACATGATTAGGGGTCGTATCATGGAGCATTAAGCAAGCCCCACTAACAGACCATAAAGGCTGGGTTCTCCACATCCAATTTTAAATAGCAGGAGATTGTGACCAGCTATCTATTTTTGTGTGATGGACTTGTGTACAGACGATAGGAAAATCTGACAACAGACCGTTGTCCGCTGAAAATTTGCTAGCCTGCCATCCAACATTTGTCAGCGGAAAGTTGGACAACAATTGTCTGATGGAGCGTACTAACGGACGGATTTTAGGCCAACAGTCTGTCATCACACAATTCCCTGCCGAAAAAACGATCGTGTGTACGAGGCTTTAGTGGCCTTGAAATTGATCAGCAAGGAGACAACTCCAAAGGACAACTTCCTAAAGGAATACGGAATGTCGCTTAGTCTCAGCAGCCATCCAAACATCATTGCAACCCATGAGATCGCTTTCCATACCAGCAGTGACTATGTCTTTGTTCAGAAGGTGACACTTGCTGGAAATCTTCTGTCAAAAGAAAAGCCAAAATGTAAGTTTGTATCAAAAATAGAATAAAATGATCTTTTAAAAGTTCTGATTTTTAGTTACGTTAAAGCATTTTTGAGGTTTAACCACTTCCGGACCGCCACACGCCGATATATGTCCTAACTTTGAAGGAGGAATATCATTGTTATGGCAGCAGCTAGCTACCATAACCCCGTTATCCTCTTCTTCGGCCGGCGGTCCGGTTTCCGATAATAGTGGTCTCTGCGGCGGATTCGCTGCAAGATCACTTATCGGCTTCGGTGCCCCCCACCTGTTTTCGGAGCAGTCTTCTCTCTTGCTGGGTATGGAGATGAGTGAGGGGAAGATGGCCCCCACCTGTCTCTATACCATTGCAGGGCGGAAGCAACGTAAAAACGTCAATTTCGCCCAAGGACTTTTTTTTTTTAATGCAGATTAGTGTAAATATGAGATTTGAGGTCTTTTTGATCCCAGATCTCATATTTAAGAGGTCCTGTCATGCTTTTTTTTCTATTACAAGGGATGTTTACATTACTTGTAATAGGAATAAAAATTACACATTTTTTTTAAAGAACAGTGTAAAAAAAAAATAAAAGGTAAAATAAGAAAAAAAATGTTTTTAAATGCGCCCCATCCCACTGAGCTTGCGTGCAGAAGAGAACACATAAGTGAGTAGCGCCTGCATATGAAAACAGTATTCAAACCACACATGTGAGGTATCACCATGATCGGTAGAGTGAGAGCAATAATTCTAGCCCTAGACCTCCTCTATAACTCAAAACATGCAACCTGTAGAATTTTTTAAATGTCGCCTATGGAGATTTTTAAGGGTTAAAGTTTGTCGCCATTCCACGAGCAGGCGCAGTTTTGAAGTGTGACATGTTGGGTATCAATTTACTTGGCATATCATCTTTCACATTATTAACCACTTCAGCCCCGGAAGGATTTACCCCCTTCCTGACCAGAGCACTTTTTACAATTTGGCACTGCGTCGCTTTAACTGCTAATTGCGCGGTCATGCAATGCTGTAACCAAACGAAATTTGCGTCCTTTTCTTCCCACAAATAGAGCTTTCTTTTGATGGTATTTGATCACCTCTGCCGTTTTTATTTTTTGCGCTATACACGGAAAAAGACCGAAAATTTTGAAAAAAAATGATATTTTCTACTTTTTGTTCTAAAAAAAATCCAATAAACTCAATTTTAGTCATACATTTAGGCCAAAATGTATTTGGCCACATGTCTTTGGTAAAAAAAATGTCAATAAGTGTATATTTATTGGTTTGCGCAAAAGTTATAGCACCTACAAACTAGGGTACATTTTCTGGAATTTACACAGTCTTTAATTTATGACTGCCTATGTCATTTCTTGAGGTGCTAAAATGACAGGGCAGTACAAAACCCCCACAAATGACCCCATTTTGGAAAGTAGACACCCCAAGGAAATTGCTGAGAGGCATGTTGAGCCCATTGAATATTCATTTTTTTTGTCCCAAGTGATTGAATAATGAAAAAAAAAAAAAAAAAAAATTACAAAAAGTTGTCACTAAATGATATATTGCTCACACAGGCCATGGGCATATGTGGAATTGCACCCCAAAATACATTTAGCTGCTTCTCCTGAGTATGGGGATACCACATGTGTGGGACTTTTTGGGAGCCTAGCCGCATACGGGGCCCCGAAAACCAATCACTGCCTTCAGGATTTCTAAGGGCGTACATTTTTGATTTTACTCCTCACTACCTATCACAGTTTTGAAGGCCATAAAATGCCAAGATGGCACAAACCCCCCCAAATGACCCCATTTTGGAAAGTAGACACCCCAAGCTATTTGCTGAGAGGCATGTTGAGTCCATGGAATATTTTATATTTTGACACAAGTTGCGGGAAGTGACAATTTATTTTTTTATTTTTTTATTTTTTGCACAAAGTTGTCACTAAATGATATATTGCTCACACAGGTCATGGGCATATGTGGAATTGCACCCCAAAATACATTCTGCTGCTTCTCTTGAGTACGGGGATACCACATGTGTGGGACTTTTTAGGAGCCTAGCCGCGTACGGGACCCCGAAAACCAAGCACCGCCTTCAGGATTTCTAAGGGTGTACATTTTTGATTTCACTCTTCACTGCCTATCACAGTTTCGGAGGCCATGGAATGCCCAGGTGGCACAAACCCCCCCCCAAATGACCCCATTTTGGAAAGTAGACACCCCAAGCTATTTGCTGAGAGGCATGGTGAGTATTTTGCAGCTCTCATTTGTTTTTGAAAATGAAGAAAGACAAAAAAAAAAATTTTTTTTTTCTTTTTTTAATTTTCAAAACTTTGTGACAAAAAGTGAGGTCTGCAAAATACTCACTATACCTCTCAGCAAATAGCTTGGGGTGTCTACTTTCCAAAATGGGGTCATTTGGGGGGGGTTTGTGCCACCTGGGCATTCCATGGCCTCCGAGACTGTGATAGGCAGTGAAGAGTGAAATCAAAAATTTACGCCCTTAGAAAGCCTTAAGGCGGTGCTTGGTTTTCGGGGTCCCACACGTGGCTAGGCTCCCAAAAAGTCTCACACATGTGGTATCCCCGTACTCAGGAGAAGCAACAGAATGTATTTTGGGGTGTAATTTCACATATTCCCATGGCATGTTTGAGCAATATATAATTTAGTGACAACTTTGTGCAAAAAAAAAAAAAAAAATAATTTTTTTTGCAAGAAAATTACTTTGAACCCCCACACATTATATATTTTTTTAAAGCAAATGCCCTACAGATTAAAATGGTGGGTGTTTTATTTTTTTTTTTCACACAGTATTTGCGCAGCGATTTTTCAAACGCATTTTTTGGGGAAAAAACACACTTTTTTACATTTTAATGCACTAAAACACACTATATTGCCCAAATGTTTGATGAAATAAAAAAGATGATCTTAGGCCGAGTACATGGATACCAAACATGACATGCTTTACAATTGCGCACAAACGTGCAGTGACAACAAAATAAATACATTTTTAAAAGCCTTTACAGGTTACCACTTTAGATTTACAGAGGAGGTCTACTGCTAAAATTACTGCCCTCGATCTGACCGTTGCGGTGATACCTCACATGCATGGTGCAATTGCTGTTTACATTTGACGCCAGACCGACGCTTGCGTTCGCCTTAGCGCGAGAGCAGGGGGGACAGGGGTGCTTTTTTTTTTTTTTTCTTTATTATTTTTTTGCTTTTTTATCTTATTTTAAAACTGTTCCTTTCATTTTTTTTTTTTTAATCATTTTTATTGTTATCTCAGGGAATGTAAATATCCCCTATGATAGCAATAGGTAGTGACAGGTACTCTTTTTTGAAAAAATTGGGGTCTATTAGACCCTAGATTTCTCCTCTGCCCTCAAAGCATCTGACCACACCAAGATCGGTGTGATAAAATGCTTTCCCAATTTCCCAATGGCGCTATTTACATCCGGCGAAATCTAAGTCATAAAATGCTCGTAGCTTCCGGTTTCTTAGGCCATAGAGATGTTTGGAGCCACTCTGGTCTCTGATCAGCTCTATGGTCAGCTGGCTGAATCACCGGCTGCATTCTCAGGTTCCCTGTTGAGACAGGAGAGCCAGAGAAAAACACGGAAGACGGTGGGGGGAGGGGCATTCTCTCCCACTGCTTGTAAAAGCAGTCTAGAGGCTAATTAGCCGCTAGGATTGCTTTTACATGAAAGCCGACCGCTGGCTGAAAAGAATGATACCAAGATGATACCTAAACCTGCAGGCATCATTCTGGTATAACCACTCAAAGTCGTGAATGCTGTACCTGAAGACAAAAATATGGTTAACAATAAAGCACAGTAAACGGTAAAGTATAAAAAATTGCAGACCTGAAAAGCAAACATGATAAAACATAATAACAATAAAACATTGCAGAATAGAATACAGTAAAAAAGAGCAGAACAATAGAGAGAATAGAGAGAGAGAGAGAGAGAGAGAATAGAGAGAGAACAATAAAACTACAACTATTATTTTTTATTTTATATTTTTGTTTGTGTGTTTTTTTTTTTTTACACTTTTTTTGTAACTGTAACTTTTATAACTGTAACCGGTTCCAGGTTCGGGTCTCTCAAAATGCGATGGCATCTTGGCAGACCCTGTGAAAGTGTGCCTAGTCTGTGCAATGCTGTACCCTACGCTAATACTCAACTAGTGAATGGTAGCGTTCAAAACATTCACCAATGCAAAGACCAGGATTGTCAGGACAGGAGGGACAATAATAGCGGGTGTCACGCCTATATCCGCGCTTGCTGCAGACACAACATCTTTTTTGGGGGGGTTCGTTGGGTAGGGGTACTCGGGAGGACATAAAAATGCCTCTCATGCAGCCGACTGCATTTGGTTGGGGATGTGAATGGGGGAAGTACGGGCGCTGCAGAAGTGGTGGGTTCCCAATTAGGATTGGCGAATGCAGCAGGAAGGGCACTATGGGCACGACGGGCCTGTGTTTGTCTTCTTGGTGGCAGCGGGACACTATTTGTGCTCGCCACCTCACCAGCTTGAACTGCACTTATGGGACTCGCCACGTCACCAAGTGTTACTGCAGTGCTGGTTTGACTACGACCGGGGTGTACTAGGCCGCTGGTGCTTGCCAGTTCAATAAAAAGCTTCCAAAAAAACTGTTAGCGATCGCAGGGATCAGGCCTGACTCTGCGAACGCTGCAGTTATGCGTTTAGTGTTTTGTAAGTGACAGTGATCGATCGATACTGCACTTGGGTGGGCTGGGCTGGGCTGGGCCGGGCGGAGGGGAAAAACACAGGTGCTAGCAGGTATCTGGGTTGATCCCGCTAACACTGCGTTTTTGGGAACCCTAAACTGCTGGGGACGCTAGTATAGATCTGATCGGATCAGATCAGATATTGATCAGTTCAGATACTATACCACTAAGGGAGGTGTACGGTGCGTGCGTGGGTGTTAGCGGTACTGGCACTAACCTGACGCTGCCTGGGGCTGGTGCTTGCCATTTCACCAAAATGCTACCAAAAAAACTGTTAGCGATCGCAGGGATCAGGCCTGACTCTGCGAACGCTGCAGTTATGCGTTTAGTGCCTTGTAAGTGACAGTGATCGATCGATACTGCACTTGGGTGGGCTGGGCCGAGCTGGGCGGAGGGGCAAAATGCAGGTGCTAGCGGGTATCTGGGCTGATCCAGCTAACACTGTGTTTTTGGGAACCCTAAACTGCTGGGGACGCTAGTATAGATCTGATCGGATCAGATATTGATCTGTACAGATACTATACCACTAAGGGAGGCGCATGCTGCGTGCGTGGGTGTTAGCGGTACTGGCGCTAATCTGACGCTGCCTGGGGCGACGCATATCACTGCCGGACGATCAGGGGGCTAAATTTTATTCGGTAATAAACGGCGGGTGCCCTGACACTATAAAAAATAAACAAACTAACCAGCGTCACCCGTAACACTTATACGGTGATCAGTGGTGAAAGGGTTAACTAGGGGGCAATCAAGGGGTTAAAACATTTATTAGGTAGTATATGGGGGTCCCTGTCGCTATAAAACGCTGACGGCGAACCTAAATATTTACGTCCCTAACTAGCGTCACCAGCGACACTAATACAGCGATCAGAAAAATGATCGCTTAGTGACACTGGTGACAGGGGGTGATCAAGGGGTTAAAACTTTATTAGGGGGGGTTAGGGGGGTATCCTAGACCTACAGGGGGCCTAACACTCACTGCCCTGACACTGTAACTGTCACAAACTGACACCAATACAGTAATCAGAAAAAAAAAAAAAAAAAAAAAAACCTGCTTGGTGTCAGTTTGTGACGGGGGGGGGGTGATTGGGGGGGGGGATCGGGGGCGATCGGGGGGGGGGATCGGGGTGTTTTGTGTGCCTGGCATGTTCTACTGTGTGTAGTGTGTTGGTGCACTTACATTGCAGTCTTCTCTCCTCGGCCCGGAACGAAAAATACCGAGCCGAGGAGAGATGACATCATTTCCTCTGCCTCTGTGTACAATACAGAGGCAGGGAAATGATCCCATTGGCTGAGAGCGATCGCGAGGGGGGGGCCACGAATGGATGGCCTCCCCCTCACCTCCGATCGCCGGGGAAGATTTGCCGACCGCCGCAGGCACCGGGGGGGGGTCCGATCGGACCCCCCACCCGCGGGCAGGCAAGGACGTACATACACGTCCTTTTGCCTGCCCGTGCCATTCTGCCGACGTATATAGTCGTGCGGCGGTCGGCAAGTGGTTAAAAAAAAATTGGGCTAACTTTACTGTTGTCATTTTTTAATTAAAAAAAAACTTTTTTTTTCCAAAAAAAGTGCGCTTGTAAGACCGCTGCGCAAATACGGTGTGACAGAAAGTATTACAACGACCGCCATTTTATTCTCTAGGGTGTTAGGAAAAAAATGTATAATGGTTGGGAGTTCTAAGTAATATTCTAGCAAAAAAAAAGCAGTTTTTAACTTGTAAACAAATCTCAGAAAGAGGCTCGGCCCTTAAGTGACATATACGCTTGTTATTTTAGGTATGTGACTCGCTCAGTTGTGAAGTAAAGATGGAGTAAGGTGGGTTAAGATGGATCTTGCACCATGAGTAGAAGCATCAACATTTTGCATGAGGGTTTAATTTAAGTATACTCCTTGTGTATTCAGATAATGTATGTTCTGTTTCACTTTACAAGAAATAGGAGTTTCATATGTTGGGTAACATTTTGCCATATCTGTGTCTAGTGATTGTCTTTTTTTCCCCTACAGAATGCTTTAAATGAATAGATAGTGAAGTGATGAGTGCCACAGATAGCTAGTACTTTGGACTTTATGCACAGCAGAGGAATGGTCCATTAGGACATCAAGTTGGACAACATAAAAAAGGTTGAAAAACAACAAAGAAATGTCCACAAAGGCAGAACACAGGGGTGGACTGCACATCTCAATATAAAGAGTATACATCAACTCATAAGCATGCAGTAGTGGATTTGGGTCACAAGTACGGGGGGTTTTCCCATCGATGACTACCACCGGTCATTCTTAGCCAAGGCAGCAGCTATACTCTCTCAGTTCCAGATTACCACCAACTGGAGCACCATCGACAGAAAGCTATCCTGTCGCCACTTCGCCGGCCTACGCTCCCCACTGTGTGCTACCAGTCTTCCACCCATATGGCAAACAGGTCCTCCTAGCTAGAGCGCAGATGCCTCCCCAGCTATCCCTCCACCTCTAGTGCTGCTCAAAACTCACCAGCATTCACATAGCCATCCCAGGCGGACAGGTTAGGATGACCAATCTGTGCACTGGGGGGGGTGCAGCTATCTGTAATCATTTCAATTTCAGGACTCACAGCTACTCTCACTGCAAGCTCCTTCATATTTGCCTCGTATGCTATAAAGCACATCCCAAAATCATGTGAAGCAGCTTAATTCCTCATGACTAGGCCACGTGCACGTAGGGTGGCTCGGGTTCTACCTATCCTCACACCCGACTCCCTCCCTGGCCGCCTTCCTCGTGCAGGGGTTCACTACAGGTTTCCACACGGGACTCATCACGCTTCCCCACACGACCTACGTGTGCAAGAACCTACTCTCAATCACCACCGATGAGTCACCCATCAGCACCTTGTTGCAGACCAAACTAGACTGGGGGTACACGATCGGCCCCTTTTCCAAGTCCCCTTTCACTGTATGGAGAGTCAGCCCTATTGGGTTTGTCAAGGGCAAGTTTTCCAATAAACTTTGTTTAGTGTATGATTTGTCTGCGCCTCATCGTTCTCACAACGCAAGTTTCAACTCTCTCATACCCTCAGAGGAGTTTTCCCTTAAATACTTGTCAGTCAATCTAGCTATACAAGCTATCATTTGAATATGAGCAGGCGCTTAGCTGTCCAAAGCAGACATCTTGAAACGTCTTTAAGTTACTCCCAATCGAGCCATACCTCTGGCGGTGACACGGAATCAAGTGGAAAAGCTTGTACTATTTTGCCACCAAGTTGACATTTGGCTCTAAAAGTAGCCCGTGGCTGTTCAATACATTTGCCCAGTCCCTTTCCTGGATCCTGTCGCATCATGCACGTTGTCAGAAAGTGATCCACTATCTCGATGACTTCCTTGCTCATCGAAAAACCCGACGAGCCCCCAGTAGATTTAAACAGCTTGAGATAGGTATTTAACAATCTTAATGTACCCATAGCAACAAAGAAAGTGTAAGGCTGGCAAGTCCATCACCTTCTTGGGTGTCATGCTCGATACACGCTCTATGCAGGCCAGCCTACCTCCCGACAAGTTGACCCGCAACAGGTCAGTCGTTCATACCGTTACTCAAGGCTGCACCAAGAGGCAGCTACAATCTTTGCTTGGCATGCTTAACTTTGCCATGAGGATCATCCCTCAGGGGCGGTCCTTCATCTCACGCCTCTTAGCTTTCCTCTCGCAGGTGCAAGATCCCAACCAAATTCTTCAACTAGATACAGCAGCAATAGCAGATTTGTCAATATGGGACGAATTTCTAAGTTTGCCGTATGGGTGGAAGACTGGCAGCACTGGAATGGTATATCAATGTACATTCCATCAGCATCCTCTTCTTCACCTCAGGTAGTCACGGATGCCACAGCCTCTACAGATTTTGCTGCAATTTTTGGTCATCACTGGTTTGCAGGACCATGGCCTCCAGAAATCCTCCTGATTCCCGAGTTCAGTCTGGGGCAGCACCTTGGCATGGCAAACAGTCACGTTTGCCACAGACAATCAGGCCACAACAAATATATCATAAATAAAGGCAGGTTCAAATTGCTGGCCATCATGTCCTTCCTGCGCAGGCTGGTGCAACTATCCCTACAGCACCAATTAAATGTGCACTGCATCTATATCCCCGGGCAAGTACAATACCTGGGCCGACGCACTATCCTGTTTTATCTTGGCGTAATTCTTTTTGCTGGAACCTGGAGCCGACCCGGCCACATCACTTATCCCGCCTTGGTAATCAATCACTATCTTGCAACACCCTGAAGGCCTACCATACTGCTTGGAAGTCCTACAAAACCCAGGGGCAGTATCAGATCTCAAGCACATCTTTGCTTTCATATCGTATTGCCTCACACAGTTGGCATTGTCACAAAATACCATTAGACTCTACTTAGCTGGCATACAGCATTTAATTTCCTTGAAGGATCCCACCAAACCATCCTTGTTCGCTGCCCATGCAGTCAAAACCATCCTATGCGGTATTCACAGACAACCCCAAACCAGTAGCACGCGCCTACCTGTCACCAGTGCCATTTTCAGAGACATGTCTACATTCCTGTCACGTTCCCCTTTAGGATTACTGCCCAGCCTAATCATTCAAGCAGCCATCTACCTGGCCTTCTATGACTTCTTACGCCTGAGCGAGTTCACTGTCACCGGCCCCAGATGCCAGGTGTTACACAGACGCCGTCTGACGCACCAGAGTTACTTCATCCTGCACCTTGTGGCATCCAAAATGCAACATCCAGTCCCAGGGTAGATATCAAACTTTTCCAGACTCACAATGCCTGGTGCCCAGTGGCCATTCTAGATCAGTTGTTAGCTCATCTGTCCGACCTCTCGGTGTCAAACCCGTTGCTACCTTTCCTTACTAACCCTTTAAGTGGTAATCAGACACATTAGGATCTTCTTGCTTAACTTAGGCCTTGACCCCAGCAATTTTTCTGGACATTCCTTCCGCATTGGAGCGGCATCGGCAGCGTCATGAAACGGGGTCTCGGACCACGTCATCAAGAGCATAGGCAGGTGGAAATTTGCTTGCTTTGCTCGATACATCCCCAATCCGGAAGCAGAAATGTCACAGGCCTTCAGCAAGCTTGCCCTGTAGGATGTTATCAGCTCAAATAATTACCTCCCTAACCAAGTGTGTTGCCCCCTTCTCCTGGCATACTGTCCTGCAGAACAGGGCACACTTCAGGTCTACTTTATGTTGTTAGTCTTGCAACGTGTTTATGTGGTTCACATCTCACCCGGACATAGGGCTCCGACCATAAATATATATTTATATATATACGGCCCCAAACACACCTACAAGATGACCACTGCCTTGCTAAAGAAGCTGAGGGCAAAGGTGATAGACTGGCCAAGCATGTCTCCAGACCTAAACCCTAATGAGCATCTGTGGGGCATCCTCAAATGGAAGGTGGAGGAGCGCAAGGTCTCCAACATCCACCAGACCCGTAATGTTGCTATGGAGAAGTGAAGGAGGACTCCAGTGATCTCCATGCCCAACAGGGTTAAAGCAGTGCTGGAAAATAATGGTGGCCACAAAAAATAGACACTTTGGGCCCAATTTGGACATTTTCACCTAGGGGTGTACTCACTTTTGTTGCCAGTGGTTTTGACATTAATGGCTGTGTGTTGAGTTATTTTGAGGGGACAGCAAATTTACACTGTTATACAAGCTGTACACTCACTACTTTACATTGGAGCAAAGTGTCATTTCTTCAGTGTTGTCACATGAAAAGATAGAAGAAAATATTTACAAAAATGTGGGGGGGGTACTCACTTTTATGAGGTACTGTGTATATATATATATATATATACACATATACGTGTGTGTGTGTGTGTGTGTGTGTGTGTGTGTGTGTGTGTATCCGCCGGGCACCCGCGATTGCCCGTTAACCGGGCCGGACCGTGGATCGGTGTGTGTAAACACACAGATCTATGTCCTGTCAGTTGAGAGGAGAGCGATCTGTGTTCCCAGTACAGCGGAACACCGATCTGTCTCCTCCCCTTATATGTCCCCGCCCCCTACAGTTAGAATCACTCCCCTAGGAAACATATTTAACCCCTTGTGTCCCCCTAGTGGTTAACCCCTTCACTGCCTGTCACATTTACACAGTAATCAATGCAATTTTATAGCATTGATCGCTGTATAAATGTGAATGGTCCCAAAAATGTGTCAAAAGTGTCCGATGTGTCTGCCATAATGTCGCAGTCATGAAAAGAAATCGCGATCGCCGCTATTACTAGTAACAAAAATAAATAATTTTTTTTTTTTAAATGCCATAAATCTATCCCGTATTTTATAGACGCTATAACTTTTGCACAAACCAATCAATATACGCTTATTGCGATTTTTTTTAATCAAAAATATGTAGAAGAATACGTATCGGCCGAAACGGAGGAAAAAATTAGTTTTTAAAAAAAAAAAATTGGGATATTTATTATAGCAAAAAGTAAAAAATATTGTGTTTTTTTCAAAATTGTTGCTCTTCTTTTGTTTGTTTGTTGTTATCGTTTAGCGAGTATTGGTAGAGTATTGGCAGAGTTTTGCAGTGTTGCAGAGTATAGCACCCTTAGTTCTGATTGTTGGGGCAAGGTCAGATGAGTCTGGCCATTTAAAACCTTTGAGATTGACATCACCTGGTCTTCCTAGATGATGATTGAGAACAATCCATGACACTGGCAGGTCTCAGCTTTGCAAAGAGGGCAGTGCATGCTATAAATTCTGCAGGGTGCCCAAACTTTTGCAGACGCCATTTTTTTGTTTTCTGTAATTTTGAAAGTGTAAATGATGGAAATAAAATCTAACTTTTTTTTACATATTATAAGAATGTCTAATCTGTAATTTGATGCTATTTGGAGATTTTTCCATCTTTCCTTGGCTTTGTTATGCACATTAATACACATTTTTACCTGGGGTGCCCAAACTTTCCATCCCCAATATATATATATATATATATATATATATATATATATATATATATATATATATACACACACACACATATACACATATATACACACACACACACACACCCTGCTTACAGTCCATGTCCGTTAACCCGAGCAACACCCTCATATTAATCCTTGGTGGTTTGGTGAAAAAATATAATTGGTCTGGTCCTTGGATTTATCTTCCCTCCTCCATAGTGACAGTGTGCCCGGCGTGTACTATGACATCACTGACCAGACATGGAAGGGAGTGTGAGGTCATCTAATAAGGAGGTGCCTCTCCTCTTTTGCCTGGAAATGTGGCCTCCTGTCACTCCAGGTCCTTCAGAGTTTAGAATCCAAAACATGTATACCCCTTTCACCCTGGAGGTGTTTTTCAGGTGCTTTAGCGCTAAAAATAGCACCTGAAAAAAGCCTCAGCTGCAGTCCCATTGTGAAAGTCTGAGTGCTTTCACACTGGGGAGCTGCGCTGGCAGGACGCCAAAAAAAGTACTGCTAGCAGCTTCTTTGCAGCGCTGTAGAAGCGGTGAAGCGATGAATACACTGTTCCTAAAGCGCCCCTGCCCGTTGAAATCAATGGGCAGCGCCGCTGCAGCGACGCTTTGCAGGCGGTTTTAACATTTTTCAGCCGCTAGCGGGGATTAAAATAGCCCCACTAGCGGCCGAAAAGCACTGCAAAAACGACAGTAAAGCGCCGCTAAAAATAGTGGTGCTTTACTGCCGATGCCCGGGCGCTAGCCGCGTAAAAGTGCCTTTAAAGAATACATTCTAAAAATCATAAGAGAAAAAATGCAAACCAATAATAATGCATTTAAAAAATAAAAGAGTAAAAACAACCAGGAAGTGCTGGGAGCCACCATGAGGGTATCCCACCACAGTAGGATCAGTGGGACTGAGCTTGTGGATTGCAGCAAGAGCTATGGAAACAATGGATGGAATAGAGGATGGACGCATAATGCTTTTGAATACATCATTGTTTATGGACCTGCACTGGAATACCCATACCAAGGAAAGGAAGGCACCGCCATCTCTGCTCCTAAATCTGCTACATGCCAGGATTATAATCAATTGTCATCTGGGGATGAACTTTCACTTCAACAAAGCTGAGGGAACTGTGGGACTCGTGTCTATGGCAATAGATGATTCTCTATCTCTGTTCAAATCATGCACTATGACCCTAACTGCCATCCAATGAGCATTAACCACGCAGTACTGGCAGTTTGGATACGGTACAGAAAATGGAAATGTCTGCTGGCTGATTAAAAACAGCTGCAGCACAGGCTGGGGGGAAAAAGGGGTATGTGAAAATGGCCAGAAATTGTGGCAACCATTGTGGAATCGCCGACTGTTGTGTCTATCCGATTATATGAGTGTGGAAATGCTGGATATCCTTTCCATACCTAGCTATGAGTAAGACCCTATAAAGGCTTAAACACGTATGCTGGCTTTACAATATTGCCTTTCCATACCTTGTATTTGGTCTGCTTTCCATTGCAAGAATAAAATGATCAATACAGTTTGCAAGAAAAAAAAAAAAAAAGAGCTAAAATGGAATATAGTTCCAAAACACGAACATGTCCATACCGTAGATGGACATATCCAGTAAAGAGGAGTGTGACACAACAAGAGAACAAGCACACAACAAAACAAAGGAGGATCATTTTTTTTTTTTAAATCATCAAAATGCTTTTTCATTGTCACTTGTCAGAATGCCTAGCACATAAATGTATGCACATGAACCATGAATGCAGCCTAACATTTGGAACTACAGACAGGAGTTTGAAGACGTGGCCAGGTTTTTTTTCTTTTAAGTTTTTAAATAATTTAGAGTTCCTAAAACTTTAGGGACAACAAAAAGGTTAATCAGTTTATTTTATGCCATAAAATACTTCCCCAAGAACCAGATGACAATTTAAAATACTTAAAGCTTGTGCAATACTTCATGACGTATCAGTCGAAAAGTACAATCTTGTCTATACAAGATCCTCAACTTTTCCAATACTGTTCATTTTTTATAAAAGTCACTGACGATATACAGAAGAAAATGCAAAGCATATCCCATGATGATGATGAGCTTAATGGGATGGGGCGCATTTAATTTTTTTATTCTCATTTTACTTTTTATTTTTACACTGTTCTATAAAAAAAAAAAAAAGTCACTTTTATTCCTATTGCAAGGAATGTAAACATCCCTTGTAATAGAAAAAAAGTGTGACAGGACCTCTTTAATCTGAGATCTGGGGTCAAAAAGACCTCAGATCTCATATTTACACTAAAATGCAAAAAAAAAAAAAAAAAAAAAAAAAGGTCATTTGAAAAAATGACAAAAAAAAAGGCCCTTTAAGAGCTATGAGTGGAAGTGACGTTTTGACATCACTTCCGCCCTGCAATCTTCCCCTCATTCGTCCCTATGTCTAGCCAGGAGAAGGACCCCAATCGCCTCCGCCACAACCAACAAGCGGCAGAGGGCACTGGAGCGCGGAGGGCACTGGAGCGCAGCGGGAGGGGGGTCCCACCACTGATAAAAGTGATCTTGCGGCGAATCCGCCGCAGAGACCACTTTTATCTGAAACAAGACCTCCTGCTGAAGAAGAGGATACCGGGGTTATGGCAGCTAGATGCTGCCATAGCAACGATACTCCTCTTCAAAGTACCAACGTAAAACTGTGGCGGATGGTCCGTAAATGGTTAATAAATCGACCACAAGAATTTATTACCGTATATACTCAAGTATAAGTCGTTCCAAATATAAGTCGAGGCCCTAATTTACCACAAAAAAAAAAAAAAATGGGAAAAACTTATTGACCCCAGTATAAGACGAGGGTGAGAAATGTGCAGCTACTGTAAGTGGAATAGAGGGTCAACAATGCCCATTTGCAGCATCACTGTGCTCATTTGCAGCCATAGGTCCCCTGAACTTCAAACTCGGTAGTTAAGGGTTCCTAGATGCCCCCTAGCTGCAGCCAAAATTTGGGGTCTCTGAACCCAAAGGGTCCCGAAATGACATTGCTGCAGATGGACACAGTTGACCGAATTTGGGGCCCCGTATCTCGGGGCCACTTAGTGCTAGGAACCCCAAATTTGGTGTGCAAACCTAGCACCATAAAATTTCAAAGCTGGGGTTTCTAGCACCAAGTGGCCCCGAGATACAGGGCCCCAAATTAAGTTCAGAAAATGTCAAGCACTTTTCTGCAGCAGAGAATGACATTTTCCAAACCGGTTTTGGGGCCCTGTATCTCAGGGCCACTTCGTGCTAGGAACCCCAGCTTTGGATATGTTATGGTACCAGTTCCACTGGGTTTGCACACCAAATTTGGGGTTCCTAGCACCAAGTGGCCCTGAGATATGGAGCTCCAAAATCGGTTCAGAAAACGTCAAGCACTTTTCTGCAGCAGAGAATGACATTTTCCAAACCGATTTTGGGGCCCTGTATCTCGGGGCCACTTAGTACTAGGAACTTCAGCTTTGGAAATCTTGTGCTACCAGTTCCTCTGGGTTTGCACACCAAATTTGGGGTTCCTAGCACCAAGTGGCCCTGAGATACGGGGCCCCAAAATCAGTTCGGGAAATGAAATTTTTTGCTGCAGAAAAGTGCTTGACTCGAGTATAAGTCGAGGGGGGCACTTTCAGCACAAAAAAATGTGCTGAAAAATGTGACTTATACTCAAGTATATACGGTACTCATGTTATGAAAAGAATGTCCAGCAATCTTAACACTATAGATATAAAAAACAAATACCGCATGTGGTATATTCGAACTAAAAGGTGAATCTGAAATGGAGAAAAAGCACATTGTTGATTTTTCTGAAAAAAATGTCATCATGCACTTTTATGGATTGTAAAAAAAGTTAATGCCTTGCAAGCATATGTGCTCCATTTTTGCTTTCCTAAATGAATGGGGGTGGGAAAAGCTTCATCCCACTTACAGAGACAATCCCCTTTTTGTATAAGATACGGATATTTTTTTACAGAAACTATCAACTGCAGGCACTGAATTAACTGAGTGGTGTATTCCATGAGCATCCACAGAATATGACGTCACAGAACTCCCACCACGAAGAAGAACCAAAAGAACAAGAATTATATGCAGTCGATCACAAAAATTGAAAAAAAACAAAAACAAACTTGTGGATACTGTGTATTTTTTAAGGTTTGGTTCACACTATTGCGAATTGGATGCAGGTTTCAATTCATCCAATTTGCATGTCAGGAGATTGTGACCGGCTCTCTATGGAGCCAGTTCGCACATCTCCAGAGTGGTTTCGGTGTGAATTGCACAAGAGTCCTGTGCGTCTTCTGTTCCGTTTCAGGTCTGAATTCAGCCATTTTGGGCTGAAATTGGACCTGAAATGGTGAACGGGGATGCACCGGACCCCTGCTGTGAGCCCGCCATGCGCTGCGGTGTGAACCCAGCCTAAAGGACAAAGATTATCTATCAGAGCTAGAAGCCACAATTGATGTTCTTTTAGAAAAGTTTTCAAATCACATCCCAAAGGACAGTGGTCTGCCATTATTTGAGTCCCCAATAAAAAAAAAAAAAAAAAAAAAAGAAACACAGCCCAATATTTTACCACTTCCCAGAAGACTTTATTGAAAACCGAAACAGTTGGGCCTTTCAAGGACATGGGAGTAAAGCTGAACAGAAACTGGATGTGTGGGATCATGTCAAAAATGTATTAGAAGCAATTGCAGAAAGGAGTGAAAATGAAACGGATTCAAGAAAATGGGTGTGCATCAATAACATCACACTCACTCAAAATGACAAGGAGGCCATTTTGAAAAACGAGTGGCTTGATGATATCATCATAAATGCTTTTCAAAACTTGATATCTACTACGTTTCCATCTATATCAGGACTACTTGATACATTGCTGTTAGCACATGGTTGCATCTCTCCTGTAAACAATGAATTTGTAATACAAATTCACAATTTAGGATATCATTGGGTGGTATCTCAAAGATCAGGAACATTGGTGAAGGTCTTTGAATCCATGAAAACATCCAAAGTACAAGACACGCTCAAGAAACAGCTCCTAAAATCGTATGACCCTATCTTTCTCTGTAAATATAGCATCCTTGATAATGACCATGTTTGTTGCCAGGTACAGGAAGGTGGCAATGACTTTAGTCCTTTTGCAAATGTAGTAGCCCTGGCCTACGGCTTTGATTTGAAAAGCCTCAGCTTTCAACAAAAGGGATGCATATTACTGATAGCCTTGAAACACAAAAGATCTCAATGTTTCCCCATGGCACCGTATCAGTTACCATAAAGTGATTTAGCAAGAGAGTTCATTGAATGAAAAACTGTATTTCACAGGCCAAAAATAAACATTTGTTCCAGGAAGATCTAAAGAAGATAGATTGGAAAGAAATGAGCAAGAACAATAATTTAGATCATGAGGAGCGTCAAGCCCTTAGAGAGCTAAAGGAGGCCCCTAAGCTGGTTATAAAGAAAAGAGTGATAAGGGAGAAAATGTGGTATTGATGAGAGAAAGAGAAAGAAAGAGAGATATGATGCCAACTTACGGATCAATAAACATATGAAAAGTTAATGAACAACCCCTTCTCTACAATTGTAAATGACTTGAATTTTAATTTACATCTTGCATTTGAAACAGGCCTACTCCCTAGCAAGGAATATGAGTACCTAAAGGTGGATGAGTTTAATACTCCAACAATATATATATATATATATATATATATATATATATATATATATATATATATATATATATATATATATATATATATATATATATATATATCTCATACCAAAGATACACAAATCCTTGGTCAACCCTCCAGGAAAATCCATTATTTCAGCAGTGAAGGGCCCTTTGGAACATAAAGGGAAATATATAGATACATTGGAATGGTTGTGAAACTGGACTCTTATGTTCAAGATACCAGGGATGTACTAACCAAGATCCATGAGGTAACTATACCCCCCTGGCACTCTCCTCGTGGGTGAAGACATTGAATCCTTGTATACGTCTATACCCCACGAGTGGGGTTTAGCTGCCATGGCATATTTTCTTGATAAAAACTTTCCCCAGATTGGGGCTCAAAATGAATTCCTGTTGGAACTGTTGGAGTTTGCATTGAGCAATAACTGCTTTCAGTTTCTTGGGATAAGCTTTAAACAGATTTGTGGGACCTTGATGGGTGCCCATTGGGCCCCTGCTTATGCCTGCCTCCACTTGGGGCATTGGGAGGAGTTAGTACTTATACTGTTCGACAATGTACCTTGGCCAGGTGTTGCTTTGGCTAAGGTACCTTGACGTACTGATGCTGTGGCAAGCAACCATTGATACTCTTGAGCAATTCATGGCTTCACTAAATCAAAACAATAGGTTAACATATAGCCATGATTTGCATCAGATCTCCTTGGATCTTCAAATCAGAATAGAGGGTGTACATCTATTATCAAAAACTTACCATAAAGAAACAGCAGCCAACATTCTACTGGAGGCAACCAGCCATTACCCTGGACCCCTAATAAAGGGTATCATGACTGGGCAATTTTTAGGGATACACCATAACTGCTCTCTGGAATCTGAGTATCAAGATTACGCTGTTAACTTTATAAACGCTTTAGGGAGTGAAATCATTCACATTGATCCCTGAAGCATTCCAAGAAAAAAGCATTCCATAAGAAACGCGAGGAATTGCTATCTCTGGGTAGCTGGCAGACACTTTGACAATCTACCCCGGACCCAGTCAGAATTATAACTCCATTTGGTATCCAATGGAAACAAGTTTGGACCACTCTTGAGAGACAATGGAACATCTTGACCAGATGTCCACAGATAGCATCTATTGTATGCCCAAAACCCTCTATAGTTGCAAAAAGGGTCAAGAATTTCTTTGATGAACTTGGCAATTCTGAATTTACAAAATCACCTCTGCATACATGGCTTAATTTGCCATCGTTAAAGGGAATGTATCCCTGTGGAAGATGCCACATTTGTAAATCTGTGGATAAAACAGATATATTCTCTGACTCCAACCACTTTAACACCTATAGGATCAAACACTTCATTAATTGCTCACAGGGTCCTGTACATGAAAGAGTGCCCGGAGGAGGAGCTCATTGTTATTTGCAGTATCCTTCTCCGCAGCCACTATGATCAACAGCAATCAATTTATTGCAAAAATGCAATAATGGAGGCCATCTGTCTCCGACTCAAGGAGCAATTCTGGCATCGGCCAACGATCCTCCAGCTGCAACACTACTGGAGTGATACAAAGTGGCGGAATGCTCATGCTCTCCAGCGAGCTATGGCCCAAATTATTCCTAGAGCCAGACACAGAAAGGCAAAACTCTGGGTTGTGGAGCGGTGGCGGAGGAGGTACGCAATGGTCGTATCTTCCTCAGAGGAGGAGGAGCTAGAAAGAGCGGCAGACACTGGCCACGAGGAAGAGGCACAGGAGACATCACCAACACATGGGCCTGTGGAGGAGGCACTCAATGAGGGGGTAGAGGAGGTATTCTTGGAGGAGCTATTCCCTGCTCATGTCCCATCACCAACCCATGGGCCTGTGGAGGAGGCAATCGATGAGGAGGTATTTTTGGAGGAGACATCCCCTTCTCATGTCCCATCTCCATCACATGGGCCTGTGGAGGATGTAGAGGTGGTTCTTGGGGAGGAACCAGTCGCACCTCCTATGCCTCAAAATCTAGATGCTGTTGCAATGTCTCCATCCCACAGCATAGAGGAAGAGGAGGAATATGCAGCAGAGGCCCCTGAAGGTGTCCCTGAGGCTGGTGCTGGCCTTTTGGGGAGGACCAATCCGACCAGGTGCCTAGGGCCAGAATTCCTGTTTTGGAGAACGCAAGTCTCATAAAATTGCAGACACAATGGTCTGGATGAAAAGATGGATTCTGGCTCTAGAGAGTACCTCTGGGCTTAGTCCTGCCCCAGAGCAGCCCCTTCTGGTCAACGAATTGTAATGCAAATTTTTGGAAAAAGAAAAAAAAAAAAAAAAGAAAGAAAGAAAGAAAGAAAGAGTGCCCATACCTTTATAAATGGCATGCAAATAGGTGTCACCCTACCCTGAAGAAACCCACATAGCCAGTGGGTGAAACGCGAGCCCCTGCACACCTGCCATCCCGACCATGCCCGGGCAACTTGTCATCTAACTGCCCAGTACCATTCACATCCTCTGGAGGCAGACCATTGGAATCAGATGTAGGAAGTGTACAGCCAGCTGGCTGGCGCAGTTAATTGATTAGCAGAAGAGGAGCTCCAGCGTGAGTGAATCTATTTGGTACATCTTGTACCCATGCACAGATAGCTATGAGATTTTCCATCTTTGCAGCTTTTCTTTCTGCCAACAAACTTTAAGTCTATTCCTCACCCCTGTCGGGGTCTAATGACATTTGCAAGCCTTGTTGTCATGGCCAAGTGTTTACTATACCTCCTGTTAGCAGTATAGCTTGGGAGTAAAGACTGTTGCTATGCGGGCAGATCATTTAAGAGTATGACTATCCTGCATCTACAGAATTAACTTGACTGGAATTATATCTTGCTGGTTCATTCTCACGATCGATCTGCTGTTGCTAATGCTTGCCATCTGTATGTTTTAATGGCTAACATAAAGCCACACTATGATCACTACAATTGCTTCCATCTGTATTAATCTAAGAATACTGTCAGCTTTCCTGATCTGTGGGTTTACCTTTGCATCTTGTATATCCTCACTAATTACTTGTGATAGGACTGTGATTACATTGTCTTGGTCAAATGTGGGCTTGGATGTCCACAACTAAGGCCGATGGCATTTTGTTGGCAAGTCTAGTCTAGTTTGGTTTCCCAGGACCCCTTAAGACCCATTTCATAGTCCATAATACAGAAAAAGAAACTAAGTGCAAAAGATGGAGTAACTGTAAAATGTATGGATGGATAATAAGCCAATAAACGAGTCCATTAGTCCTTAGAGAGAAAAGAAAAAATGTGAAAACTGTGAAAATCTATAACCTGTCCCATAGGGAGCTGTCACCTCATTACAGTTCCTTACTAAGTAGAGGCCTAACGTTTGCCCCAACCACTCAACCCAACCCCTTTACATTGTTTAAGAACCTTAATAAATTTATTAGGGATCTCACTGTCCAGAGGTTCTACAACATCCAAGCACTAAAAAACCTTCCCTCTGTAAATGACAGCTTAGATTGTCCATCATCGGTAACCAATACCTTAGATCAGGCGTAGGCAATCTTGGCCCTCCAGCTGTGATGAAACTACAAATCCCATCATGCCTCTGCCTCTAGGAGTCATGCCTGTGATTGTTAGGGTCTTGCAATGTCTCATGGGACTTGTAGTTTCAAAACAGCTGGAGGGCCGAGGTTGCCTACCCCTGCCTTAGATGATACAGATCGTCCAATACTTGCCCACCTTGAAGAACTACATGAAGACAACTACTATGATGACCTAGATTGGTTAACTCAACACTGTACTAGACGCCTCCCAAAGAAGCGGCTTGACCGCAAAATTGTAGAGGTTACGTCCAGAAAGTACTAAACAATTCGCCTTTACTCACCTGTATAGGCACTATTATTAATTTTGAGTCAACATTGCTGTAAACATTATTTGTTTATGTTTATTCACCATTGTATCCTTGTACGGATTATTTTAATGTCTTATTCTTTAATAAACTAAAAGATTTTATATAATATGGTCTATATCCCCTTGGTACGGCAATAGTCCTAAGATTCCTAGAAAAAAGGTAGGACCGGATTGGAGAGGTCCTATTGGTTTTCCTTCCCCTTTTTCAACCAACATTGTTCCATATGAAAAAAATAAGACCCCTTTCACACTGAGGCACTTTTTGTGTGTTTTAGTGCTAAACAAAAGCGCCTGAAAAGTGCTTTAAAAACGCTCCCCATGCATCTCAATGGATGCTTTCACACTGAGGCATTGCGCTGGTGGGGCGTTGAGAAAAGTCCTGCAAGGAAATCGGGTTTGTAGAGGTGCCCATCAATGGATCAGAAGATGGGTCATTGGGTCTTATTGATGACCTCAACTTCATGGCCTGCTTCCAGTGACACAAATCCTCAGCCTCGCTGTCTTGACCACATCCATGCCCATCAATGACCCAGAAGATGGGGGGAAGCGCTGGATGGTCCTGGTGGCTGCTCCAATGGCTGTTAGGACGACAGACATAAGGCTGACATGTGCCATCCTTATCAAATTGTCAAGCAGAACGGAATCCCTGAAGGAACTGAACAAGACAATTCAGTACATGTATAACAACAAGAAGTACAAAAAGATGGTTCTATACATTGAGGGCCAGTGAATCAGGCTCCATGCACGCTGGACGAGGGACGTGCCTGTACTTGCTCTCACACACATGAATCAGGTGCTATCATCTTGGAGCTACCATCCTTCTCCTGGATAATCATTAATATTGACCCCTTTGGAGTTATATGCTTTGCCACACAACCTATCAGGACTCACTGCCTCTGTTTTCTCTTCAAAAAAGACCTCGTTTTATGAATACAATATATAAAAACATCCAAATGAGTTATTTGGTTTGCTATATATCTTACTAGAGGCTGATTGTTTGCCAACTCTCCCAAATGCCCTGCTGTGTGTGCGCTTTTTCCTACAGGCACCTCTCCCTTCCTTCAATCAACTGTTTTTAATTTATAGCGTTTACTGCGTACCCCCTGCAGGCACAATATACGGCGCAGCTTGCCCTTCCCCGTTGTGGCGGCGCTCTTCGTGCCCCCCCTGGTTGCCGGTCTCTCAGACTTTCCCATACCTAATTTGAGCTCTTGTTCCCTGAGGAAGCCAATGCCTTGGCGAAACATGTAGGATAACCGAGCACCCATTTCGTTAAGCCTTCTCCAACTGGCCTATTTCACTGCATCTTGGGTCGTACGCAATATATAAGTCTGGTTTTATTGTTAATCATTCGAATGTGTTTCCATGTTTGTTACATTTCTACGAATAAAAATAATTTTTGTAATTTTGCCATTTTAAACTCTCTCTTTCTCTTTGTATTATTTTGACCCTAGCACCGTTATAATCCCCTATCCCCATATTCAACTAGCTATTTAATCATTTTGGGATGAGGTGCTGCATCCAATTGTACCATCTAGCCATAACCATATCTTCCAGGCTCCATGATGAATTGCCTCCCCAACAACATTGATGTTTACCCCACCGCAGCCGCCAACTCTACAAAGTCCGCTTACACCTGTTATGGCAAAGAGAGAGACATACTTTGGCGATCTTTACAGCATCAGCGGGATGGAGGATTCAGAGATGGAGAAACTGTTCAAGGAGACACTACACAGTTTATACTGGTCAAGCAACACACCAATACCAGGTATGTGATGCAGTATAGAAACTGGACTATTTCCAAGACGAAGGTGAACCAGTTCCAGGGTAGCACTAAAACAGTGTTCCCTCACATGACCCTGGAGCCAGTATACAATTATTAAGGCCCGGGATGTACGGACCAGGATCCAGGCCTCACAAGAGACCACAGCCTTGATCAAGGAATCGATGAAGCTTGTTCCTGTGTTGACAGAGTCTGATGAGTTGGCAGAAGAGATTATCACCGATAAGACTTAAAATAATGATTGGTTGTGTTACCCCGCAGCAGTTGAGCACTTCAAGAACCAGTGCTTTAACTGGCACAACTCCCTGTATGCATACTTCATGAGACAGTTGCTCTCTAGTGAGTATCCAGATTCACAGAGTGTACATCACATGCTATGATTAATGTCTGCCAAAATCTGCACTGACACAGCTGGTGACACAAAGTCTTCCAGTAGAAGGGGGCATGGGTGATGATTATCCCTCTCTGAGATTTGCCCCCTCTTAAGCTGCTGCCTCAAACCTAATCTCTACGCTAAGACTGTTTATTCAGCATCACAAATCTTCAGTACAAACCCCAGCCTTCACTTACACAGCCAAGTCCATCTAAGTTGGTTTGAATCCCAACCACGACACTACCTGCCCTTGTAATAGATATTTTATGCCTACCATGATTTTTACCTTCAGATTACATTATTGTCATTAATAATGGGACAGTGAACTTTTCACATACAGTTTGGCTTAAAAAGTTTCAGAACAATGCCTGGACATTCTGAGAAAAAGGACATCATAAAACAGCTATAGAATTGTATCTAGAGGAGCTCTCTGACAAAAGTCTCTTTTCTGGCCATTTGGTAGTATAAGTTAGGGACTAAGTGGAATGTCACTTCAAAGGGTTCAATTGAGGTGAGGGGGGAAGGAAGGCAGCTGGGACTATCTGTTTTTTTATGACAATTGATGACGTCTAGCTGACCAAGTATCTTGAGATTTTACCTAAGAGCGCCATCTGTTGACTGAAAATGGCAAAATCGTAAGATTACTAAAATCTATTGAAAGGTGTGGCTTTACCTGGGTTGGTGGGTATAGGGGCTGTCTTCTGCCATAGTATAAAACTAAAAAGCAAAAGAACATAAGGTTGTCTGTGTTACGTATCTCCATTATTATTTTATCTGTAGCTTCCTCTTTCTGGAGAACTTATCTGCTTGGGCACTAATAAGAAGGAGGCCAACAAAGATATTGCGTCACTGGCAGAAAGAATCGTATTACTAGAATCCCAACATAAGCATCTCACGCAGAAGCCACCTCTTCAGAACTGCTAGAAACTAGGGAACGATTAAATTCTGTGCTTAATCTCAAAGCGAAACGTATTCTTTATTTTAGGAAAGGCTTCTATTATGAGCATAGAGACAAATGTGGCAAATTCCTTGCAAAAGCTCTTAAAGAAATAACCCACGCTCAATCTTGTCTATCCATTAAAAATACAGAAGGTCGAAAACTACACAAGATGGATCACATCGCATCACAATTTCACACATTCTATACAAAGCTATATAATCTGCCCTTGCCTCACAAACCCCCAGATTTTCATGGTACTAGAAAACACATTTTGCATACCTACATTCAGGAGAGCAGAATGCCCACACACTCACTCACAGAGGACAAGCTTTTATTGGCTATTAAGGCTCTCAAGACGGGTAAGAGCCCAGGCCCTGATGGGTTTATGGCCCATTATTATAAAACTTTTACTGACATTTTAAAGGCTCCCCTCCTCCGCACCCTCAACTACCTCAAGACCTCACCAACCACATCCACTACCTTCACATCAGCACATGTCGCACGGCTTCCCAAGCCGGCTAAAGACCCTACAGACTGCTCACTTTATTGGCCAATTTCGCTATTGAACCTGGACCTAAAACTTCTGGCCAAAATTCTGGCCACTAGGCCAACATCCCTTCTTCCCAATCTTATTGGGCCAGAATAGGTGGGATCTATGCCGGGGAGGGAAGCACGTGACAATGTCATAAAGGCTCTCAACCTGATCCATTGCCCACACACACATAACATGGAGGGCCTTCTCCTGTCGACTGACGTGGAGAAGGCCTTCGATCGTGTGGCCTTGGATTACCTGTTTGCCACCTGCAGACACATTGGTCTAGGATTGCACATGATGGCATGGATAGCGGCTTTGTACCACAAACCACAGGCGAGGCTTAAAATAAATGGTAGGCTAAGAGGCTGTAGATATCAACAATGGCACGAGGCAGGGTTGTCCCCTATCCCCCCTTATTTATTTGGACCCTAGAACCCTTTATTCGCTTAATTAATGCAAACACAGACATAAGAGGCTTCCAGACAAGCGATCGCACCTATAAAGTAGCTGCATACGCAGACGACCTCCTATTCTTTCTATCAGAGCCACACATTTCAATCCCAAATTTGATCAAAGCCTTTAAACTTTATGGATACATATCCAATATGTAAATAAACTACACCAAGTCGGAAGCCCTCAATCTTACGCTACCACATGACTTACTTGTTAGAGCACATACTTCTTGCTCGTTTAATGGATACCGTCATCCATCACATACTTGGGCATAAAACTTACAGGCAACTTAGTAGATAAACCCTTTTCATGGTTTGGCAGGGCTGCCATCCTTAAAATGGTAATACTGCCTAGAATTTTATACTATTTCGATACCCTGCCCATACCAATACCCTGCCGATTCTTCAAACGACTCAAGGCTATCATGCGCACCTTTATCTGGACGGGGAAAAAAAAACCAAACACACATAAAACTTGACACACTTACTAAATCAAAAGAGGGGGTATAGGACTTCCTGACTTCAAACTTTACCATTTCGGGATACACTTAGCCAGAATCCTGGATTGGAATTGTCACAGGGAGCAGAAAGACTGGGTCACCTTGGAGGAGGCATCGTCTACACTGCACCTGAGATTCCTCCCCTGGATTTCTTGGAAGAAAGCGCCGTACAATTTGCAACATCACCCACTTATAGGAGCGACATTGAAAACGTTTCACGAGATGACAAGACGCTTCAAACTGTCTACACGCCCAGGTCCTCTTACACCCATCACCCACAATCCAGACCAACAAGTGCCCCTTTTAACAACACACTGTGTTGATGCTGGCAAATTAAAATCCTTTGCCTCTCTTCAGCAAGATTTGAGCTCCCCAAACTGTTTTTCATACTGGACTTATCGCCAAGTACACAACTTTATTCACACATCTCCGGCTAAACAACAGCTAACCAGACACACCACCCCCTTTGAATATGTCTGCCTCTCTGGAACCCCGATAGCCAAATCTACCTCCCTAATGTATTCTTGGCTCCAGGGGGACAGAAATAGGGAGACCCATGGAGCACGAGCACAGTGCGAGAAAGCTCTTGAAGCAAAACTTACCGATAAACAATGGCGTCAAGCCCCAATTGTTGCACACAAATGTTCCATTGGTACACAATGGACTACAAGAAATGTCTTATAAGCTACTAACACATTGGTATGCTACACCGGTTAAGGTTAAAAAATGGTACCAACTGTCCTCGGACTCCTGTTGGAGATGTGAGCAAGCACAGAGTACATTACTGCACATCTGGTGGGACTATCCCCTACTGCGGCCCTTTTGGAATAAGGTATGTGAACTGATTAAACTCATCACAGACACAAAAAACCCTCTCACACCCATATGTATATTGCATATTGCGGAGTACTCCATGAGACGTTACAAAAAGTCTTTGACAAGACACCTGCTAAATGCAGCAAAAATCCTGATTCCCAGGCGCTAGAGATCAAAGCATATTCCTTCCATCCCCGAATGGCTCCACTCCGTCGGAGATATATACCACATGGAAGAGACTGTAGCGATTGCTAGGGAATCCTTTGAAAAATTCAACAAGCTATGGTCTCCCTGGGTAGTGTTCCGGTACTCTGACCATTATATACAGCTTGATACTGGATGAAAACATCACTCCAGCTTGGATCACTACTCTTTAACACCTCTAGTAGGTTGGAACACCACTCACCACTGTATAAGATTGATGTCACTGTTTATTTTATAGGCACTAATGACTTTCATACCCGCTCTATTGATAAACCCGTCTTTTAGGCTCTCTCCCCATGGACCTTTTATCATGGACCCTTACTTTTTCCCACCCCCCCTCCCCTTTATGTGTAGCTCATCTTACTGGCCCTGGGCTCAAATAAGCCAACATAATTAAAGTGTCAGATCGCATGTTTTAATGTGACCTAAGGCCAGGGCCCCACAAGAGATTAACTACCTTTTTATCATTATATGGCTATGTTTTTATTATTTTTTCTCCCGTTCTTGTCTTGAAAGTTCATGATTGTTTATGCTCATTGTACTGATTTGCTGTGCTTATGTACACCTTTAACTTTGTAAGCCATCTTTTCTTTAATAAAAATCTTGTTAAAAAATATGTAATTAAATGTAACCTTAGAAACATTTTGCACTCATTTGCCATATTTGCTCTCTTCAACTAGTAGGGTACAGATTAGTGGTCATCAGGCCCACTTCTAAGGTTTGGGTTCTTGCTGCCGTGGCCATTGTGAGCCCCTCTTCTGGGGGTGATAGGGTTATTTGTGGTCATACGGCTGCCCAGAGAACTAAGGGGCTTCGTCCCCAATCGTTGCCTGGTTTGCGCCATTGCCGTGTGCATGTTCCCACCCCTCTGGATTTCCCATCTTTTTGGTGTCCATCTCTCCTACTTCACTCTGTGCTCCACTCTTATGTGAAGCATGTTCCTCCTTCCCTTTGTCTGCTTTTTTGTCGGGGGGTTGCCGGGGGGTCATACCTCTGGAGGCAGTGTTCGGCTGGTTCCCTCCCTCAGTGTCTGCATCCGTGGCCACGCTCCCCCCTCCACTTGCTTCGGGGCATTATGCTTTTCTTTAAAAATAACAAACATGTCATACTTATATGCTCTGTGCAGTGGTTTTACACAGAGTAACCCAGATCCTCTTCTTGGGTCTCTTGCTGGCTCTCCTGGCCCCTCCTTCCTTCTGAGTGCCCTCTGTGTGTCCATTCAGTCACGGACCTGAGACTTGGCCCAGCCTCCTCTCTCTCCCGATTGGCTGACTTTGGCTGAGACACAGCAGCGGCACCATTGGCTCCTGCTGCTGTCAGTCAATCAGGATGCAGAGTCCCAGAGAGCTGAGGCACTCGTGCACAATACTGGATCGAGATGCATCTCGGGTAAGTATTTAGGGGGGCTAGAATGCATATCAGATAAAGAAAAAAAATTCTGCTTTTATGCCTTGTATACACAATGAGAAAACCAGAAGAAAAATTCTTCTTTGGACACGACTGTACAACAATATGATCATTAGTACACAGCTTTCTTCCAAAATGTTCCGAAGGGACAAAAGAGTTTTTTTTTGGGTGTAATACTAGGTCACAATTTTCCTTTAGTCATGTTTTAGTCCAAAAAAAACAATACTGGTACATTACATCCCTCCCAAATTTTCTATGTCATACAAGAAATTTCATACTTTAGTAAACTATTCACATTCGATATGGAGACTAGCATGCACAAAAACCCCCCCAAAAAAACAGACAGACAATCATTTGTCCGATAATCTTGCTGCCAGCGGCGGTCGGATTAAGGTCAGGGGCGATCAAAGGTAAGTTTGCACAAAACTACACTTCCAGTAGAACACGCAGGCACACTTGTCACCCCCCCATCACCCCCCTGTACCCCCTGTCACACTGACACCAAAAGCAGTTTTTTTTTTTTCTGATTATTGCATTGGTGTCAGTTTGTGACAGTTATAAGTGTTAGGGCAGTTAAGGTTTGCCCCCTTTAGGTCTAGGGTACCCCCCTAACCCCCCTAAGTTTTAACCCCGTGATCACCCCCCATCGCCAGTGTCAATAAGCGATCGTTTTTCTGATCGCTGTATTAGTGAAACAGGTGACGCTAGTTAGGGAGGTAAGTATATAGGTTCACCGTCAGTGTTTTATAGCGACAGGGACCCCTATATACTACCTAATAAAGGTTTTAACCCCCTGATTGCCTCCTAGTTAACCCTTTCACCACTGATCACCATATAATTGTTACGGGTGACGCTGGTTAGTTTGTTTATTATAGTTTTAGGGCACCCGCCGTTTATTATCTTATAAAGGTTTAACCCCCTGATCGCCCGGTGGTGATATAAGTTTTTAGGGTCAGATAAGGTCTGCGTCGCTCCAGGCAGCGTCAGGTTAGTGCCAATACCGCTAAAACCCACGCACGCAGCATACGCCTCCCTTAGTGCTATAGTATCTAAACGGATCGATATCTGATCCGATCAGATCTATACTAGCGTCCCCAGCAGTTTAGGGTCCTCAAAAATGCAGCATTAGCGGGATCAGCCCAGATACCAGCTAGCACCTGCGTTTTGCCCCTTGGCCTAGCCCAGCCCACCCAAGTGAAGTATCGATCGATCACTGACACTTACAAAACACTAAACGCATAACTGCAGCGTTCGTAGAGTCAGGCCTGATCCCTGCGATCGCTAACAGTTTTTTGGTAGCGTTTTGAATCAGTCGCTGACAGTCAGGAGCTTTTTTGCCTGTGAGTCTCACTAGTGTACCCCTAAATTTAGAGCCCAAAATGGCAAATCGAAGGTACACTAGTGAAGAGGCCTACACGTTTCTGAGCATGACAGATAGTGAAGACGAAGTCACTCATCTGTCAGATTCAGGCTCAGAATACGATCCTGTAGAGGACAGCGGCTCCATGACAGATAGCTCTGGCGACGGAGTTGTGGTCCCTGCCAAGGTCAGGCGTACCAGACCCCAATCTTCTTCTTCTGTCCTTGAAGTGCAAGAACCGCAGGGCTCTCGTATGGAGCAGAGAAGTACTAGTGATACTATTCCTTCTGGTGAACTGGCAAGCACCAGCGGCCTAGTACACCCTGGTCGTACATCCAGCACTGCAGTAACACTTGGTGACGTGGCGAGTCCCATAAGTGCAGTTCAAGCTGGCGAGGTGGCAAGCACAAGTAGTGTCCCGCTGCCACCAAGAAGACAAAGACAGGCCCGTCTTGCCCATAGTGCCCTTCCTGCTGCATTCGCCAATCCGAATTGGGAACCCACAACTTCTGCAGCACCCGTACTTCCCCCATTCACTGGCCAACCCGGAATTCAGGTGGAAACAGTTGATTTTACGCAACTGGATTTTTATTCTCTGTTTTTCCCCGAAGATCTCTATAGATCTATTGTGGACCAAAGCAATTTATACGCTGGTCAACACATCGCCGCTACTCCCCAGTCCTCCCTTGCCAGAGATTGGAGACCAATTACAGTCTCCGAATTTAAGACCTTTCTGGGACTTTCCCTCAACATGGGCATAAATAAAAAGGGTACGTTGCGGTCATATTGGTCCACTGACCCAATTCACCATATGCCCTTGTTCTCTGCTTCCATGGCCAGGGCACGATACGAGCAGATTTTGCGGTTCATGCACTTCAACGACAATGAACTCTGTCGTCCTTGTGGAGACCCTGCATACGATCGGCTCTACAAAATTTGGCCCCTCATAAACCACTTCAACCAGCTTTTTGCAGACTTGTTTACTCCCCATCAAGTTGTCTGCGTTGATGAGTCACTGATTAAATTTTCTGGCCGCTTGTCATTCAAACAGTACCTTCCCAGCAAGCGTGCCAGATACGGGGTCAAGATGTATAAGCTCTGTGACACGGCCACAGGCTATACATGTAGTTTTATGGTTTACGAGGGAAAAGATAGTCAAGTAGAGCCGACAAACTGCCCTGACTACATAGGAAGCGCTGGCAAGATTGTGTGGGACTTGGTGTCACCCTTATTTGGAAAGGGGTACCACTTGTAAATGGACAATTATTACACTGAGCGTGCCACTTTTTAGTCACTTGTTTGATCAGCAGATTGGAGCATGTGGCACCGTGCGACCTAATTGCTGGGGCTTTCCCCAGCGGCTTGTAGATTCCCGTCTTAGGCTGGGGGAGAGAGCCTGCTTGCAGTATAATAATTTGCTCGCTATGAAGTGGAGGGATAAGAAGAATGTTTTCGTTCTCACCTCCCTTCATGCAGACACGACGGCCCAAATTACTACGGCGACTGGTGTTGTGGAGAAACCCCTGTGTCCACGAATATAACCAAAATATGGGAGGGGTGGACCTCAATGACCAGTTGTTGGCGCCGTACCTAGTTGCCTGTAAGGCCAGACGCTGGTACAAAAAAGTGTCTGTTTATTTCAATTGGCTTTGCTGAATGCTTATGTGCTATACAGAGCTTCAGGACAGACTGGATACTTCCTTACATTCCAGGAAGAGATCGTCAGAGCCCTTCTGTTTCCAGACGGTGCTTCACCTCACCTTCCCCAACCAAATGCAGTAAGGCGGCTGCATGAGAGGCATTTTCAATATGTCCTCCCGAGTACCCCTACCCAACGAGCCCCCCAAAGAAAATGTTGTGTCTGCAGAAAGCGCAGATATAGGCGTGACAACCGGTATTATTGTCCCTCCTGTCCTGACAATCCTGGTCTTTGCATTGGTGAATGTTTTTAGCGCTACCATACACTAGTTGAGTTTTAGCGTAGGGTACAGCACTGCACAGACTAGGACACACTTTCACAGGGTCTCCCAAGATGCCATAACATTTTGAGAGACCCAAACCTGGAACCGTTACAGTTTTAAAAGTTACAGTTATAAAAAAAAGTAAAAAAAAAGTAAAAAAAAAAAAATACACAAAAAAAATAAAATAAAAAAAACAAAAATAGTTGTTGTTTTATTGTTCTCTATATTGTTCTGCTCTTTTTTACTGTATTATATTCTGCAATGTTTTATTGTTATTATGTTTTATCATGTTGGCTTTTCAGGTATGTAATTGTGTTTTAACCATTTTTTTGTTTTCAGGTACGCCATTCAGCTGCAGCGCGGATTTATTTATCTTGACAGCAACAGCGTTTGCTCCCACGATACATAAAGCCGTGACTCCAGCGCTATCGGAGGTGATTTCACCACCACAGTTACATACTTCAGCATATATGCCGAAGCGTGGGGGCAGCAGTGGGTGGAGGAGCGATTTGCTCCTGCCTTTTGCAGGAGGATGCCCCCATGCTTCCGCATATATAAACGGTGCATGTATGCCCATCATTAGAAGTGGGTGGATGAAGGGAGGTATTCTAATGGTGGGCATACCCACCGATCAATATCTTTTTTTCGTTCAGCCCACAGGCTGCATGAAAAAAAAGTTTACAATATATGCCCAACAAGGACCAGCAAGGTACTGGTATGTTGCTGGACTTTGGGTGGTTATACCAGAATGATGCCTGCAGGTTTAGGTATCATCTTGGTATCATTCTTTTCAGCCAGCAGTCGGTTTTCATGTAAAAGCAATCCTAGCAGCTAATTAGCCTCTAGACTGCTTTTACAAGCCGTGGGAGGGAATGCCCCCCCCCCCACCTTCTCCCATGTTTTTCTCTGGCTCTCCTGTCCCAACAGGGAACCTGAGAATGCAGCCGGTGATTCGGCCAGCTGACCATAGAGCTGATCAGAGACCAGAGTGGCTCCAAACATCTCTATGATCTAAGAAACCGGAAGCTACGAGCATTTCATGACTTAGATTTCGCCGGATGTAAACAGCACCATTGGGAAATTGGGAAAGCATTTTATCACACCAATCTTGGTGTGGTCAGATGCTTTGAGGGCAGAGGAGAGATCTAGGGTCTAATAGACCCCAATTTAAAAAAAAAAAAAAAAAAAAAAAAAGTACCTATTGCTATCATAGGGGATATTTACATTCCCTGAGATAATAAAAATGATTAAAAAACATAAAAATGAAAGGAACAGTTTAAAAATAAGATAAAAAAAAAAAAAAATAATAAGAAAAAAAAAAAAATAAGAAAAAAAAAAAAAAAGCACCACTGTCACCCCCTGCTCTCGCGCAAAGGCGAACGCAAGCGTCGGTCTGGCGTCAAATGTAAACAGCAATTACACCATGCATGTGAGGTATCACCGCGAAGGTCAGATCGAGGGCAGTCATTTTAGCAGTAGACCTCCTCTGTAAATCTAAAGTGGTAACCTGTAAAGCCTTTTAAAAATGTATTTAGTTTGTCGCCACTGCACGTTTGTGCGCAATTTTAAAGCATGTCATGTTTGGTATCCATGTACTCGGCCTAAGATCATCTTTTTTATTTCATCAAACATTTGGGCAATATAGTGTGTTTTAGTGCATTAAAATTAAAAAAAAAAAGTGTGTTTTTTCCCCAAAAAATGCGTTTGAAATATCGCTGCGCAATTACTGTGTGAAAAAAAAAAAAAAAATGAAACACCCACCATTTTAATCTGTAGGGCATTTGCTTTAAAAAAAATATATAATGTTTGGGGCTCAAAGTAATTTTCTTGCAAAAAAAAATAATTTTTTCATGTAAACAAAAAGTGTCAGAAAGGGCTTTGTCTTCAAGTGGTTAGAAGAGTGGGTGATGTGTGACATAAGCTTCTAAATGTTGTGCATAAAATGCCAGGACAGTTCAAAACCCCCCAAATGACCCCATTTTGGAAAGTAGACAACCCAAGCTATTTGCTGAAAGGCATGTCGAGTCCATGGAATATTTTATATTGTGACACAAGTTGCGGGAAAAAGACAATTTTTTATTTTTTTTTATGCACAAAGTTGTCACTAAATGATATATTGCTCAAACATGCCATGGGAATATGTGAAATTACACCCCAAAATACATTCTGTTGCTTCTCCTGAGTACGGGGATACCACATGCGTGAGACTTTTTGGGAGCCTAGCCGCGTACGGGACCCCGAAAACCAAGCACCGCCTTCAGGCTTTCTAAGGGCGTAAAATTTTGATTTCACTTTTCACTGCCTATCAGTTTCGGAGGCCATGGAATGCCCAGATGGCACAACCCCCCCCCCCCCCAAATGACCCCATTTTGGAAAATAGACACCCCAAGCTATTTGCTGAGAGGTATAGTGAGTATTTTGCAGACCTCACTTTTTTCACAAACTTTTGAAAATTGAAAAAAGAAAAAAAAAAAAAAAAACATTTTTCTTGTCTTTCTTCATTTTCAAAAACAAATGAGAGCTGCAAAATACTCACCATGCCTCTCAGCAAATAGCTTGGGGTGTCTACTTTCCAAAATGGGGTCATTTTGGGGGGTTTTGTGCTATCTTGGCATTTTATGGCCTTCGAAACTGTGATAGGTAGTGAGGAGTAAAATCAAAAATTTACGGCCTTAGAAATCCTGAAGGCGGGGATTGGATTTCGGGGCCCCGTATGAAGCTAGGCTCCCAAAAAAGTCCCACACATGTGGTATCCCCGTACACAGGAGAAGCAGCAGAATATATTTTGGGGTGTAATTCCACATATGCCCATGGCATGATTGAGCAATATATCATTTAGTGATAACTTTGTGCAAAAAAAAAAAAAAAAAAAAAAGTGTTACTTTCCCGCAACTTGTGTCAAAATATAAAATATTCAATGGACTCAACATGCCTCTCAGCAAATAGCTTGGGGTGTCTACTTTCCAAAATGGGGTCATTTGGGGGGGTTTTGTGCCATCTTGGCATTTTATGGCCTTCAAAACTGTGATAGGTAGTGAGGAGTGAAATCAAAAATTTACGCCCTTAGAAATCATGAAGGAGGTGCAATATATCATTTAGTGACAACTTTTTGTAAATTTTTTTTTTGTGTCATTATTCAATCACTTGGGACAAAAAAAATAAATATTCAATGGGTTCAACATGCCTCTCAGCAATTTCCTTGGGGTGTCTACTTTCCAAAATGAGGTCATTTGGGGGGGTTTTGTACTGCCCTGCCATTTTAGCACCTCAAGAAATGACAGGCAGTCATAAACTAAAAGCTGTGTAAATTCCGAAAATGTACCCTAGTTTGTAGGCGCTATAACTTGCGCAAACCAATAAATATACGCTTGACATTTTTTTTTACCAAAGAGATGTGGCCAAATACATTTTGGCCTAAATGTATGACTAAAATTGAGTTTTTTAGATTTTTTTTATAACAAAAAGTAGAAAATATCATTTTTTTAAAAAATTTTCGGTCTTTTTCCGTTTATAGCGCAAAAAATAAAAACGGCAGAGGTGATCAAAACCATGAAAAGAAAGCTCTATTTGTGGGAAGAAAAGGACGCAAATTTTGTTTGGGTACAGCATTGCATGACCGCGCAATTAGCAGTTAAAGCGACGCAGTGCCAAATTGGAAAAAGTCCTTAGGCAGCATAATGGTCCGGGGCTAAAGTGGTTATCAAACTTTTTGCTGAAAATATATATATTTTTTTTTAAAATGAAGGTTATCGTAAACCTGACTCCGTTTGGGGTAAAATTGCACGTACCTTAGGTCATAACAAACTTTCCACAAGATTGTGGCTTTATCATGTTTGGAGAGAAAAGACAGGAGGGAAATTCAGTCCAAAACTTGACTTTTCCAAAAGGATCAGTTACAAAAACTACCATTCAGTGAGGATAAAAATTCTACCAGAGATGAAGCCATGAAAAATATCGAAATATCCGTCTCCTAACATCAATGTTTCTGATGAAGAAGAACAGACATTATGTATCTAAGCAGAGAATGATCCAAATCAACCCTATGCTCAATGTCATCTCTGCAATGGTTGGTTTCATTCAACATGTTTTGGATATAAAAGTATTCAAGACATAAAACCAATCTCTCTGTGGTTTTGCCCCAACTGTAGCTTAAAGGAAAAGCTGACAAAAATCTAAATGTACCAGTAAAAGTGAAATTTACAAAAAAAAAACATTTCCATCCCTTCCATCCTCTGAAGAGTTGATTCCTGTTGTTCATCCAACAAATTTAACAGATGATTTAATTACTAAGGAGTAGGATTGTGATATATTAGAAGTAGAAACAGAAAGAAAAATAGAAGACAATAAATTAGAAAACAAAATGGGCTCAATTTACCATCAGGTAACCAATGTCAACTCTGAGGCACCTCCTTTTCAAGAATTAACACTGAAAAAAATTATGTTAACAAATATAAAAATTTTTTTGAGCAGGATATTCCTTCACGGTTTACAATAATATTAAGTAGAGAGGAGTGGAAAAAGATAAAACCAAAAGGAAAGGCTATTGTGTCCTGAAGAATTGCTGGTCTGACACCATAAGTAAGAAGTTTAATAAGATAAATAAATATTGTATTATTTTCGTTGTGACTCTCCCATTGATTGCAGTCCTGGGACTGCTTTGGTCCCATCCCCCCTTTTTCTTTTACTAGATGCTATATAGCACTTTTTGAGTTCGGAGGAATTCAGCTCTTCACGACTGTGATTCATCAGCACTATTTGCACCTTTATTTATTACATGGACTATCATTGAATTGTTTATGCATTGTGTACTGTTACACATTAATACTTGAAGGTTATATACTTTATTCACTCTAGTCACGTTATTAGCACCTTTTGCACTTTATTTGACCACTATCCTTTTATGTGTTCACACATTGATGCATTGGGTACCTTTATTTGTTATTACCTGAAGGTCTCATAGCATGTGCATTTTTTTAAGTTATTTTTAGCACTTTATTCATTTATTTATTTTGGAGCGCGACACCATCTATTGGTTTTTATATAATTTGTACTGTGGGTAGTGTTTGACCCTCACGGTGTCTGCTTCACCTAGATTGATTTTCATTAAATTTTCCATAGTAGCGCGGGAATATCTATTATTCCATCTCATTGCAGACTTGTTGTCTCGTCAACAGATGGGCAGATTTCGGGAATTAGTTCCAAATGCAGACCAGATCGGACTGTTGTGTCCTTTGGATTTATGGAGGCCGTTTTGATGCCTGTGAAGGTTGCTATTTGAAATTCATTGGCTCCCTCTACGTGGGCATGTTATGAATCTGTGTGGAATCTTTGGTGTTCTTTTTTGTAATATCGCAATGTGTCAAATGACTGCGTTACAGAAGATTTAGTATTGTCATTCTTACTTTTTTTTAATGGCTAGTAGAAACTCTTATTCTCCTATTGTGAAGACAGGAGTGTCTTTTTTTTCAGTAAAACAAGCTTTAAAGGGCTATCGTAAAAATCACAGCTTACCTGATAAAAGAGATTGCCAATTACCAGAGATCTATTACATAAGATATGCTCTGCTACTGCGGTAGTGCGTTTTTCACCATTTGAATCGTTATTGTTTAAACTGGCTTTTTGCTTATGTTTCTATGAAGCTTTTAGGATCTCTGAGCTGCTTCCTCCTAATCAAACTGCTGGTTCAGGTCTTCTGCTTTCTTCTGTGGTTTTGCATTCCGGGGTTCTTCGCATGTTGTTACGCAAGAGAAAAACTGATCAACTTGGCCTTTGGGTTACCGCCCACAAGCACGTAGATATGTCTATATGTGCAGTATCTCGGACTCAGAATTACTTAGTGTTGCAGCCACCTACTGATAAGCAATTCCTTATTCATGCGCATAGTGATCCTTTGACGATTTATCAATTTAATGCTGTTTTGAACAGACGTCTCCGTAGTTTAAAGCTTGACCACCTTCCAATTTCCTCACACTTTTTCCATATTGGTGCTTCTACTAATTTAGGTTTTTCAGAATCTGTTATTAAAAATATTGGTAGGTAGAAATCTAAATGGTACAGTTCTTGTGTGTCCTAATGTTTTTTATTTGAATTTCAAATTCTCCATTCATTACTTGGATCATCGGACATTCTTACGTAAATTGGGCTTATAGAAGAGCCCGCTGGTCACCTTCCAACGTAATACGTCGGTGGGTGACCGGCTGGTCAGGAGTGAATTCAGGGGACTCACTCGTGGAGACCCCTGCAATACTCTTGGTACCTTCCCCTGCGGTTCGTGTGGCTATTGTCTATACATGAATACAGCTAAGAATCCACATCTTCCCAATGGATGGATATTCTCACCTAAACACTATGCTAACTGACAGACCACATTCGTTGTTTATTTGATACAATGCGAATGTGGCTGCTACTACGTGGGTAAAAACATCCAAAAATTATGTAAATGCCTGTATCGCCACATTACAGCCAGGAAACTAAAAACCCAGAATTTCCCTGGGGACGACATGTAGCCACAGTCCACAATGAATGTCTCCCAAAAGTATCAGTTTTGATACTGGACCGTCTCCACCAAACCCCCAGAGGAGGTGATCTGAACAAATTACTCCTCCAGCAGAAAATGGAGGTGGTTCTCGAATTTAAATGCCACCTCGCCTCCAGGCTTGAACGAGATATTAAGTTTCAAACCCTTTTTTACAGGGTTTCACATCAGGGGGTTACGAAGGTGATATCTAGGTTTATATATATCATATGTTCCATGATTCTATTTACTCCTTATGATCACATTGTCTGTCCTTTCTATTTATATATTATTGTATATTGATATATTGGTCGGAACATGTACAATATTGTTATTTTATGTACTCTATTTATGACTTACCTTGGCACTTTTGCCAGTATAGGTATTGTTCTTCCTGATATTGTCTGTAAATGTACCATATTACGATTATACAATCTATAGTTATGACAACTATGTTGCATTTATCTATGTAGCCTGCACCATCGTATCGTTATGTATATAGAACCAATGCATGTCTTTTGTTTTTTAGTTTTACTCCCACTTCTGATCTCCTATATTCCATTTTTGCTGCCTAGTATTATCGATTGCTTTTTATTGGTAAGCATCCACCATCAACTGTCCATCGGCTGTTGCCTAGTGCTTCCCGTTGTCCCCGGCACGGGTATGCTCCACACATCTTGTGTGTGGGGCCTCACTTTGGGCCTCCCATGATCCAATGTAATTTGCCGCTCACGCATGCGCGATGCGGAGGATCCTCGGACCAGTTGCTGATATGCCCTTCCTTCCCATGTCAGCGGCGCTCTGACGTCATCGCGCCTTTTGACGCGGTGACGCCGGACGCCACTGCGCTAGCATTCGGCAATGTGTTACCTCCCTGCTGACACTCCGGTCAGCTTGTGGAGGTGTGTAGCCGAATTGGGTGCAGCCCTCCCCCTCTCCCTGATGGTATTACTCCCATCCCTTATAGGCGGCACCCTACCATTATCAGCTGGCAAATATATATCAGGGTGTTAGCATTTCTCTGCTACACACCCTGACTTCACATCAAGGAGCAGACCGATTCTTATATAGGCTTTAACCATCTAGTAAGTACTTGACTCTTCTGCCCATTTATGCCGTGACTGATCTCTATAGATACTCAATTTGTACAGTGAACTATGTATTTCATGGACACTATATCGGTAATCTTGCGTATTTAAACAGAGTTGCACTGTATAATTTACCGCATCAAGCTTTGTCCAGTGCATCTATACTTTGTATAAATATTCTCCTTTTGATTTATGGATACCCGGCAGTGTATGCTGCACAGGCTTTTACCATATTGTTTCATGATCTACATATGTTATTTCGCTTATCGTTATTTTTTTCACATTTTTTTACTTGCATGCAACAAATTGTCAGGAGGTCAATTGACCCCTTTACAACTCTTTGTATTCAATTACCTCTCTGTTGTGCGTACAAGTACACACATTATAATTCTTCCCCCTTCCATATCCCCCTGCTCTGCCAGCTTACGTGAATATAATATTTTATATATGTTATACCTCTTTAGTTATATTGTAATATATATTATATTTACATTTAGGATCCTGCACCTATTTTTTCTATGCTGATCCTTGTGGACTCTGTGGGTCGGGCCTTCCCCGTTGGGTTTTTGATGCAATGCTGTCACTCATGTAGATATATGGAAGAAATTTAAAACAATATCCACCGTTAGTTTCAAACAGATGTGCCCATATATTGATTCACTCTTCATAAAAAACATTCCTGACTGGCATTAAGGGGATGGGAACCTGGAGTGCTACTTGTTAAGTCATCTATAGTTATCGGTCCATGTAACAATTACAGCGTTGTGAACTAGTAAGTCTTCTTACTATTACCAACTACTTCTTTGCTCTTTCTTCCCAAGCCCCTATTCCTTGTATCTTCATTATTTATACTTCATTTCAATACATTTGATCTATTTATGTAATAATGATTGGTATGATTTACTCATGTACTTTTTTAGATTATACAATACAACATGAAACCCCTGAAGAAGGAATTACACCTATAATATTCCGAAACATGTTGGGTCTCTAAAACGTATCATGTATGCATGTGTTTCTTTCATTAGAACCCTCATTAACATGATATCAGTGCAATAGTTGTATGCCATATCTACTGTTTTTAACTTATATGTTTTATTCAAAAATTGTCACAAAATATATTTTTACTATTTCTGATCATTTGATCTATACCAATCATATTTACCATCGATTACAACCTTGTTTTTCCTTCCCTTCTCACCAGCCAAAATCCTGGGGCCTCTCCTTTTTAATTTTCAGGTAACCAGACTAAGGCCACCATCTTCTTCTATCACCCCAGAAGCCAGTGCCACGGTAACCAGTTTTAGGCCACCACCATCTTCTTCGATCTCCCCTAAAGCAACTCAATCTCAAAGTCATCACGCTGAACAAATTGTAGAACATTCTTCCCTAGCCAGTGGCAACCGCAACCGGCGGTCAAAAGTAAGGGAGCATTTTGTTTCTGTTGGGGATGGTCGCATAGCCAAATGCAAACTGTGGCAGTGAAGTGAGCCGTGGGAGAATTGTAGGGCATCTAATTAATGCTGGGATGGGTCATCATTTGCGCTCTCACCATAAGCCTGTGATGCTGAAAGTGGGGTGGCAGCTCCACCTACTAAAAAGATTGGAACCACCAGCACAAGTGCTACCATTTCCTATAGGCATGACAAGGGGCAAGGGGATCAAGGCACCTCTTGTGCAACAGTTAGGCATCCCAATCATCAGTCTACCCTGCAGCAATTTAGCGGCTTTTATTCTATGGGGATGTCTAGGCAGCAGTCGCACAAAATTACCCGCCTTCTTGGTCAATTGATAGCTGTTGGTGGAGCACCTTATAAATTTGGTGGAAGGGGAGCCATTTAAGCAGCTAATGCAGGCAGTCGCACCTCAGTATATTGTACCCTTCCGTACTACATTCAGACGTAATGTAGTACCCCCTTTATACAAGTCATGTGTGCAGGCAATGAAAGAGGAGTTGGACAGGGCTGCTGGTCAGTCTGTGCATTTTACCTCCCAGTGGCCTGCATGCCTTTTTATCATTGACCACGCACTGGTGGCAGCCCACTGTT